>NC_080470.1:850000-1042500 GCF_030265055.1 Doryrhamphus excisus | reverse complement strand
CACCTTCTAAATACAATTTCAAACATTATGAAAGCCCTCTAAATATGAAATAACACCCCACAGTCATCTTTATACTCCTGTTACCCAATATAGTTGACATAATAAGACAAAATACGACATATAAGACATAGACAACCTGTTTATCACCTTCTAAATACAATTTCAAACATTATGAAAGCCCTCTAAATATGAAATGACACCCCACAGTCATCTTTATACTCCTATTACCCAATATAGTCGACATAATAAGACAAAATACGACATATAAGACATAGACAACCTGTTTATCACCTTCTAAATACAATTTCAAACATTATGAAAGCCCTCTAAATATGAAATGACACCCCACAGTCATCTTTATCCTCCTAATATCCAATATAGTAAACATAATAAGACAAAATACGACATATAAGACATAAACCTGTTTATCAAATATTTAAAAAAATATCAAAGTGATCCCAAACTTTTGAGCGGTAGTGTATGTGAGGCCACCCATAAAAGAACAGCCATAACACAAACACGTGCTTTAACACACTGCAGCGGCTCCAGACTGCATGTGTTGCTTGTCCTCTACAGGGGGGTGGGGTGGAGGGTACGGTGAATGGATCAATGGAAGGCAGTAAATTGGTTGAGGTAAAAGCCTGTAATGCCGGACTGAAGCATAAAAACTAAATCTAAGCTAAAAGGCTGCACTGGGAGAGTCATCAGCTATAGGCTGAACATTAAACAGCCGTAGGCAGAAAGCAAGCATCAGAAAGGTCATCGGTGTATGTGGTGCTTGATTGAAAATGGCGGTTTCTTTACTGTCTTACCATCTAAGTCGAAAACACTCAAACGGCCTGTGTGCCTATGGCTGCCGGTTTCTTTTGGTTTCATATCGAGCTGTCCGGTTGTTATGTCAGTTACATACAACACATTAGTATCAATGTCGGAATTGGAAATGAGCTTAATTTATAGCCGGACCAGTGCTTCATAACTGGGGAATGCCATTATTCACTCTGGAACTGCGAGAGACTGTCAGATGTTTAATGTTCCAGTCTTTTTTTGGAGGGACTGGGACTCGTCTTTGGATGCACCTCTTAATTGACTGATTGATCAAAGACGGGTGAAGCGGAAACCTTATGGGAACCGTGACGTAAACTATGACCTAAAGTCAATCAAACGGTGACCCTCTTATACAATAATCTGGATTAATGGACGGTATACCTTCAAGTACCTTGTTTCCATCCAAATACTGTAGTGCCAGTCAGTCAGTTAAATAATGACTGACTGGAGACCGCCATCATTCACTCTGGAACTGCGAGAGACTGTCAGATGTTTAATGTTCCAGTCTTTTTTTGGAGGGACCGGGACTTGTCTTGGGATGCACCTCTTAATTGACTGATTGATCAAAGAAGGGTTGAGGCTAGATGCCTTATACCAACTTTATGGGAACCGTGACGTAAACTATGACCTAAAGTCAATCGAACGGTGACCCTGTTATACAATAATCTGGATTAATGGACGGTATACCTTCAAGTACCTTGTTTCCAAATACTGTAGGGCCAGTCAGTACTGACTGATTGGGGACCGCCATCATTCACTCTGGAACTGCAAGAGACTGTCAGATGTTTAATGTTCCAGTCTTTTTTTGGAGGGACCGGGACTCGTCTTTGGATGCACCTCTTAATTGACTGATTGATCAAAGAAGGGTTGAAGCTTGACGCCTTATACCTCCTTTAATTTATCCACTATCAAGGCAAACTATGACCTAAAGTCAATCAAACCACCTTCAGGATGAACTAGAACCGTGACCCTCTTATACAATAATCTGGATTGCTGGACGGTATACCTTCAAGTACCTTGTTTCCATCCAAAAACTGTAGGACCAGGTGTCCCACAATGTTGTGCTTTAAATATTTATAGGTTTCAGTTCAGTTCAGTCTTAAGGGCAATAATTGCAAAACTGTTTGATTTTTGTTATGTTTACGACTGAATTTAGTTTCCTCTCAAACACGGTCCAGCAACATGTAAGCGATTGGAGTAATTGGCGGACTATTAATCGATGTGCTTGCATTTTCAGAAAGTTAAAGACCCCAGCTTTCCTGAATGCAATACAGACAAATTATTTGATGAATACTTGTTGGTCAAAGCATTCCTTTGGTGTTAATCTTTAAGAACGTGTCACCGCCCCATTAAATAAGTGTACGTTCTGCCTCATCTCTTCAGTCTTTGTTTTCTACTTGAGCATTGAATCGCTGCCTAGAGAGTCATGCAGAAACACGGTTAAGCAGAAGCCCACACGCGGCCTTAGGTGATGTTCAGTTTGCACGTTCTACAACAATAGGTGTTGTAATTGTGTTGTGAAGTTTGTATACCTAGCAGAAGTGCAGATAAAAAAAAGGCATGCCCTGAAGACACGACCATAAATCATAACCCTAGCCATCTTCTGCACACAGATAGAGTCATCTCCCTCAGGCATGGCAAGGTTTCCTCTACCGCCAACGTTGTTTACCATGAGAACAAAAGGCACATCACTTTCTAAGTCACCGAGACAATTTAGCTTGTCATGGGTCTGGACTCCCCTTAGTCGATACCGATGACCTCTCTTGCCTGCCGGGCAGAGAAGAACGACCATGGACTGGTTGTTTGTCGGTCCGGTCTGGTATTGTTCACGTATTGAAAGATTTTCTTGAAATTGCAGGAGGTTCTGAATATTGGAAATCTGTTTGCATTATATTGTCTTACCGTTTACTTAATGGATGTACAGTATACTACACTTTTGTTTCAAGATGCAGTTAATAAACAACCACTTCCACACTATCAACTGATCGGTTTGACTGTACATATTTCATATTTCATCCAATCCTACGATTAAGCTGTGTTCGAGACAACTCGGGGAACTCGGGGAATGTTTTTGTGTGCCGTGCTCCCGAATAGGGTTTCATATATATATCAGTAATAGCGGAGTTTGACCGGGATATTATTTTGTTGGGCTGCATTTAGTTGCTATTTACGTACGTCTGCGATCGGGCGTTCTCCTGTTGCCTCTGTTAGCATTAGCTCGCTAACGTTAAGGCTGTTGACAGTGTCACGTTCACATTGGCTTGAAACGGTTAAAAGTAAGACTTTGGGAACCTGTGTAGAATTGGATGCACTTGTGGGTGGTATTTGGTACCCAAGTTAGTGGGGGGGGGTTAAGTGTTGGTCACAATGATATTTTAGTAGTTTTTGGTTCAAACCAATCATCTCTGTGATTATATATACTATATATATATGTATATACTGTCTTTTCCCGACTATAAGTCACACTTTTTTTCATAGGTTGGCTGTTCCTGCGACTTATACTCCAGAGCGACTTATAAATTAAAAAAAAATGTTTATGTTACATAAACACTGGACACCTTTTCTATTTTCCTTTTTTTTGTGTAGCAAATAACCATCGTGTTAGCATATCTTACACCTATTCAGCCTGTTCTCTATTCTTTTATTAATATTATAACTTGCCTTTGTAGTTTGTAATATATATGTATATATATATATTTTGGGCAAATATAATGTCCCCATCTCAATGTAATATTATTATTGTTATTATCATTATTGTTATATTTTTTATCATTATTACCATTATTATTGTTATTATTATCACCATTATTATAATCATCATTAATATTACCATTTTCATCATTATAGTTGTAACAATTTTTGGATTTTTTTTTAAATTATTTAATTTTACAGACTTCATTGCTTCTTGTTTTCTGAAATCCGCAGTATTTGTGCTTTTATTGTCAATTTATTGACTTATAATGCGACTTATGTATATTTTTTCTACCTAATTATGCATTTTTGGCCTTGTGCGACTTATACTCAGAAGCGACTTATAGTCCAGAAAATATGGGTTTTTTTTTTGGGGGGGGGGATTTTTTTTTTTACTTTAAGCCAGTAAATATGGGAAATTGGGTAATAAATACCAGCGATATTCCTTCATTTTAGACGCTCCAATCTTGTCATTGATCCCTCCCAACACGCTCTTTATTCGTGTCATTATTCACACCTTCTCAGTTGAGGACGCTATAATCACAACGTGGTTGCTCCGCACGCCTACCACACTCCGGTAAGATAAATCACGTTTCTGGAGGATTAATGGAGATTGGGTCCGGACTTCCTCTTTTAATTACAAAGCGGCAAACAGCAGGTTCATGAAATGAGGATAGAGTAACAGATGGAAACAGTGACTCCATTGTTAATGATATAACTAAGAGAAAAAATGGTTTTGGTTCACAACAACAAGTCATAGTTCAAATAGCTTAGCGCTTTACTAGTTGGTGTTATATTATTTCTAATAATGTCATTTCAAAGAACGGCATCCTGACTTCACAACGTCGTCAACAATTTGAAGCTTATAGCACATCTTTCTGTGTTTTTCTTCCTCCAGAGTGCCAGACCATCCTGCCTGCAGAAGTCCATCATCCCAGTGCAGTTGGCGCCTCGGCTCTCCAGCCAGGTGGAAGATACGAGCCGCCCCCTTCCCTCCCTGCACCCCACCCCCAAATCCACTCCCCACCGGAACCAAGATGGCCACAAGGAGTGTCACTCGCCTGTCCTTGCCACTCCTGCTGCCTGTTATCGCTCTGCTGCTATCACAGCTGCTCACTGGCTCTCACGCCTTATGTAAGTACCCGACGACTCCATGATGGAACTTGATGATCTGAGGTTTGTGTTTGAGTCTGATCACGTTTGCTTGGTTAGTAACGTGGCCTAGATAGAGTCACTGCTTCGATATATTGGTATTATATTGATATTATATTGATATATTGGTATAAGGCTTGTCATGACAGAGTATTGGAATGAACTCCTCAAGTGACCTCAGGGAGCGCTTGATTTGCTCATGCTAACCCACCTACATCCCAGTACGGGTAACATCGGCTTATGTTTTTTTATCAGTTATCAGAGTGATTTGCATCAGAATGATGTCATAATTCCCTCACATCTGATCATTTCAAATGGGAACGGTAGCCAACGTTTACCTGAGGAGTTTTTCTGTCTTCGAATGGAATCTTTCCGAATGACCTTTCCGAAAGCAATGGTATACACGGAAATGAATATTCCGATCACGTGTCTACATGCGCCGCTATAATCAAGCGGAATAGTCAATGGGGCATGCCCAGTAAAACGTAAACACCAACATCACGTGATACTGACTTCCTCAAGTTTTTCTTTCACTTGTTGGAATAATTCCGTATTGCCAGTTTTTCCTTCGTCCAGTCTTGGAATTTAGTTTGAATCAAAAACAAACTTTGCTTATTTTATAATTAAATTCTGGATTTCTGGTTTTATATAAATATATATTTTCTTTTTGAATAAAAGTGGACTTATGAATGGCGTATAGAAGGGTTTAGATTGTGTTCCACAGATGGCGCTAATGCACACCAAAGCTGCTTGCCAACCGCCAATAAACAACAGAAGAAGAACGCAGTCTGACAACTTTCCGTTTGATCGGGTACAAGATACCTCAATCGGATTTGGGAAAGGAATATTCCACTCCTGGGAATCCCATTATACGTTCATTTGGATTGGCACTTTTCTTTCGGAATGAGGTGTATACAAAGGTTAGATTCTTTCAGTTTGAGCAAATAATCCGAATGGAATTGGAATATTTGGGTCCATGTATACGTGGCTAATGACTTGGCAACCCATTGATAACTCTATTTATTGTCAAAATTATTGACTAAATTGATGAATTCAGTTTGCAAAAAGCTTGGCCAAGGTGTTTGATGCAGTTGTAAGTGATGATGATGGCTGGGTTTGTTTGAGAGACTCACGTTCACGCCGTAACGCACCCCGCGAACATGATAAAGTATATTTATATTTGTACTTTTTTCTGCTTAATTTTGAAATCAACTGGGAGGTTAGTCATACGGTGTATTTTTATTCAGTAACAAGCAACATAGTTTTCCCCAAGTAACCCAGTGCACTACTTTCTGTACAACATCCTGCTAAAATCTCCTGAGGACAGGCTGCGTGCAAAGGCCTTGATTGTTGTCATGTTGCAACCGAGCTGTCTTGCTTTGATTGCGAAGAGGGTTTGGAGTGCCTGGTCACATGATTCTGGAGTGTTTATGCTCAGCTGCAGGAAAACAAAAATTCACACAGGCAGGTGACAAGCAGATGTTTTGTTTACTTGATTGGGCTTTTTTGAGGGTAAAAAAAAAAAGAATTCATTTTCAGTCGTACATAAATCGAACAATCCTCCCGTTCAGTCCCTTTGTCACACATGTATGGATGAAACGGCCTCGTTTATCATGACCGTGATAAGTAGTAATGGGATTCTTATTTATACATAAAATATTTATGTAGTTAGAGCAGGGGTGGGCAAACTTTTTGACTCGCGGGCCGCATTGATATAACAAAATTTCCGGGGGGGGGGGGGGGGGGGGGCAGACTATATATTTTACACGTAACAGTCCACCTGGTATTATTGTATCTGTAAAATTGTCATGCAATCTGCTATTATTATTTATTATTTTAGATTTATATTTAAATATTTTAAAAATAATAAAATATTATAATAATTAAAATAAAATTAAAATAATAATTATTATATTATTATTATGTAAAATATGCAGATATAACAATATTATTATATATAATTAATATAATAATTAGCATTAATATAATAAATATAATAATCATAATAGTTATAATAATAATATAATAATTATTATTTTAATTTTTATTATTATTATGTGCTTGTGTCTCTTTTTTCAGGAGCACTTTGTAAACAACAGACCATGTCAAACAACGAAATTGATACAACCATCAAAAGGTTGGCTCAGGCCATGATGCCAGGTTGTATGTTGAGTTTAAATTAAATACTTTTGAAAGATTGGGCGGGCCGTATTCAAACACTTGGCGGGCCGGATGTGGCCCCCGGGCCGTAGTTTGCCCACCCCTGAGTTAGAGCATAGAAAGCTTGTTTATTATCTTCTAAATCAGGGATCTCAAACTCAATTTACTTGGGGGCCACTGGAGCTAGGGTCTGGGTGAGACTGGGCCGCATCAGGTTTTCCAAAAAAAACACAAAAAAACGCATTTATTAAAAACAAAAAAAAATGAAAAAACTTTGCTTTGGTTCCAATTTTCTACAATAAAAGCTCTGATAAAACATTCCACTGTTCTCAAATATCTTACTTTTTATTTTTCTACACAAAATAAGATGAAAAATAAATAAACAAATCAAGAATAAAGAAAATCAATCAGTAATAAATAAATATAATAATAATAATAATAAAAAGTTAAGAAACCACATATAGTCGGTGGGTAGACAAATGATTTTTTTCATATTAAAATGAACAAAGCATTATTAGAGCCCTGTAGACATGACAAAACACGACTATAGTCACATTCATACTCTTTTTATTTACAACATATTGCGCAACTGCAGGGTCTTGAGACACATGCTAACTCGCAAACTAGAGAGCTAGCCACCTAAACGGTAGCCTTCAAGTTATTTCCTTTCAACTTAAATAGCCAAAAACGTACCACTTCCACACGGATAGGGAGGATAACTATTAACAGTTATTTAACCTTTAACATGAACATGAATCAAACGTAATAATTTTTTCTGGGTACATGATACCATACCAGCATCCATATCAAACTTGCGCGGGGCCGCACTAACATTAAACTTTCATATCAAGGCGGGGGCCTCAAACTAGCGCGTATTTACAACATATTGCGCAACTGCAGGGTCTTGAGACACACGCTAACTCGCAAACTAGAGAGCGAGCGACCTAAACGGTAGCCTTCAAGTTCTTTCCTTTCAACTTAAATAGCCAAAAACTTACCACTTCCACACGGATAGGGAGGATAACTATTAACAGTTATTTAAACTTTAACATGAACATGAATCAAACGTAATAATTTTTTCTGGGTACATGATACCATACAGCATCCATATCAAACTTAAACTTTCATATCAAGGCGGGGGGCCTCACACTAGTGTCCTGCGGGCCACATTTGGCCCGCGGGCCGCATGTTTGAGACCCTTGATCTATATATTTCTCTTTGTTTTGTCTGTGATTTTCCCGTACATGAAGACAAATAACGAAATATAAATCCTGGAAAAAGTCCTTATAAAGGAATTAATTGAAATGTGTGAGAGTGTAGCAGTTTCTTGTTTATGGTCTTTGCAGCTTTTCTTCTTTGTTTCGGCACTTCACACTCTGTCTATCATCCATTCTTTATCTTTTCTGCCAAAATTAATATCTGAGCCAACGCTCTCAAGTGACAGTTGAATGAAATTCGCCAGCCCCTGTGTGGTGAGTCCCGGTGAATTCTCTAATCTTTTCTTTTCCTCTTAAAAAAAAACAAAAAAAAAGGAAGAAAACAGTTTCATTTTTTATTTAGTCCCAAGCCGGAAGCTATGTGCCGAGAAGCATGTTGGCACTCTTTGCATTCATTGGGGCTTGCAACAGTTTGGAAACCTCGTCTTTGGCCCCGGTTAAATGATTTACAATGTTTAAAGAATAAAGACGCTCAGAGGAGTGCAGCTTCAGACCAACACTTCCATGCAGCCATCAGATTCAAGTTCAAAAAAGAAAGAAAAAAAAGAACAGTGTTAGAAAAGAATATCAACACAAAATACGATTAAATGAAGCTACATAAATTATATAATTTTAAATATATATATTATTATAAGGCTGCACGGTGGTCAAGTGGTTATTGCACAGGCCCCACAGCTAGGAAACCCGAGTTCAATTCCACCCTCGGCCATCTCTGTGTGGAGTTTGCATGTTCTCCCCATGTATGCGTGGGATTTCTCCGGGTACTCCGGTTTCCTCCCACATTCCAAAAACATGCTAGTTTGCTAACATGCTAAACATGCTAATTGGCAACTCCAAATTGTCCATGGGTATGAATGTGAGTGTGAGTGTGAATGGTTGTTTGTATATATGTGCCCTGTGAAAAAAACAATAACAAAACTGTAAAATTCAATGACATAGTTTGATGTGGTGGGCTGCACAGTGGACAAGTGGTTAGTGCGCAGACCTCACAGCTAAGAGACCAGGGTTCAATTCCACCCTCGGCTATATCTGTGTGGAGTTTGCATGTTCTCTTGTGGTTTTCTCCGGGCACTCCGGTTTCCTCCCATATTCCAAAAAACATGCTAGGTTAATTAGCCACTCCAAATTGTCCATAGGTATGAATGTGAGTGTGAATGGTTGTTTGTCTATAAGAGTACACCAGTCCAGGGTGTACCCCGCTTCTCGCCTGAAGACGGCTGGGATAGGCTCCAGCACCCGCACAACCCTTGTGAGGATGAAAATGAATATTATTGTAATATGCTTAATTATTATGCTAACACCAATCATACAAACATACAAATAAATTAGCTGCTGTCAAAAGTAAAATAATAACAATAATGACTAGCACTCAAAATAAACTCATAATAAAACCTGTCGATCTTTTTGTGAAACATAGTGTTGGAAAAAAGGTCAAAGACAAAACACTTACATCCTTTCCGTGCTGAAGTTTGAGGTTTTATGCAAATTTGGAGCCGGATTTTTTCCGATTTCTGCTAGAATTCCACGCTGTTCAGATTTAGATTTGTACCAAATTTATATTGCTAACAAAGTGTGGCAAAAAATAATTCTTAAAGGGGGAACTATTATGCTTTTTCTACTTTTCTGCCCCATAAATGTTAGAATTAAACGATGCCAAAGTTCCAGATAATCATTCCTGAAAAAAGTTTGGGATTGCTTTGACGCCTGGCTGGTTTCAGAGACAGTGATCCCTGTGAGTAGTCCCTTCCTTATATGGGCGTGCCGTGTACAAGCTGTCAGCTGTACAAGCTGAGTGTAACCAATCATAGCGAAGTGGGCGGGTCGTGGGTGGAATAAATTAAAGTCTAAGGAAAAACAGCTGGAATAGGTGCAGATCCTGGAAGATCAACAAAGCTTTCTGTGCTCTGTGGGAGTCCACAACTCAATACAAAGGGTCGAAAATGAGCATAATAGGTCCCCAATAAGTGTCCTGCGTCTTCCCCAAGGCCTCGTACAGTTTCCCGCTTGTTGGGGATTTAAAATTGTTCTTACTGCAATTATCCATGTTGTTCATTTTCTCTGGCCAAATCAGGTATACACCCTTTAAAATGACTATTGTTCCTATTTCCGCAGAATATTTATTTCCAGCGGGCTCAAGAATACTTTGCGGCTTGCGCGTTTTCTGCTTTCTTCCAACAACGGTTTCAATGGGACCAATTTGTGCCTATTACAAGTGTGCTACTCTTTGTAGAAATGCTGCCTTATAGCCATAACTCTCCACCTCTGGGTAGTAACCCATATTTTTCCACATCCTACCGCAGGTCCCCGGTGGTCTTGTAAAATCCCACAAGTTTGTTTGCATCGGAGTTGACATTGATGGCGCACTGCGTGATGCAACGGGCAAAGGGTTTCTTCAAAACTACGATGTCCTCTTTGCGGCTTTTATACTTTGAGCCATGAAATATGCGTTTGTGTCGTTTGATGATGTAAAAGTGTTCCGTTCATTGGTAAGGTCGGTTCTCATGTGGTTTAAGATCTTTCCTGAAAAACATTTTTTTTCAAATTGGTCGCTGATAATGTAGAAATTGTATGATAGGGAACGGTAAGATAACAAGAGAATGATATTTAATGCTGTAAAAATAGGCATTGTTCTGGTTCTCATGCATAATTAGGCCACACAAAGTCGCTCGGGTCAGTACATCTGGAACTGATTTGCACACCAACGAAACCCCGGCTACTTCCTTTCCTTCTCAGAAGTTAATTGGTTAAAGAAAATACATTCATTTCAGGAACGCATGCAAGCATAGTGAAGAAGAAGAAGGTGTTTTCTCAGCTGTGGCCGAGATGAAGTATTTTTTTACTGTAAAAATGGACAGTATCCGTGTTTATTTCAAGCAAACCATATCCAATAAATGGCTTATCCGTCCTCCAGCATGACTAGAAATACCAAATATGTGTTTTACAATTAAACATGTACTGGACACAACATTAAAATGTGCTTAGTTAGTCACCCAGTGCAGGCGGTCCTGGGTTTACGACTATCGTTTTGTGGTTTCGAACACAAAACTTAATTATGGTCCCTAAACACAAAACACACTGGAGAAGTAGTTACAGTGAACTGCTGAAGAATACACACTATGGATAATGTTGCTTATTACAGTAAACCTCGGATATATCGGAAATTCGCTCACAACGGACAGATAAAAAAGAAACGATTTTTCTGTAATGCATTTCCAATAAAAATTCATTGCATATATCGGATTTTTTTATAACGGATTTCGCCTATTTCGCACAAAATCTCCAGTCCCGTTCCAATGCATTTCCATGAAATTTCCCTCGCATATATCGGATGGCCGTATCGTGGCGCTCCGATTCGCCGAATCGTGACAGGCTATCGCTATACGACGTCATTTGCAGCGTTTGCAGCGTTGCCTGCGCGTCCAGGTACATTGGAAACATAGTCAAGGAAGTGCCTTTTTATAACGGATAAAATCCCATTTACGCATATACCGGATATATATCCGATATATGCGTAAAACGGACATTTTCCGGTATACGCATATAACGGATTTCGCTTAAAATCGGACAAAACCAGTGGGAACAATTGAATCCGATATATCCGAGGTTTACTGTAGTTCACTTTCTGCACTTGAGTTCTTGTATTGAATGTTTTTATTACTATAATATTTCTATACATTTTTAGACATTTTAGACATTTCTAGACATTTTGTCTTGAAAACAAACACACAATGCGGTTCATGATTAGTTTGGAGCTGGTTTTGGTCCCACAGAGATGGTTGTCACATTCATGTTTTTTTTTTTTTTTTAAAGTATCACTTAACAACTTTGCTCTCCATTCTTGCTCGACTGGCTACACGGCGGATGAGTGGTTAGCTAACCCTAACCCTAACCTAACCTCACAGCTAGGAGATCAGGGTTCAATTCCACCCTCGGCCATCTCTGTGTGGAGTTTGCATGTTCTCCCCGTGCATGCGTGGGTTTTCTCCGGGTACTCCGGTTTCCTCCCACATTCCAAAGTCATGCTAGGTTAATTAGCATGACTACAAATTGTCCATAGATATGAATGTGAGTGTGAATGGTTGTTTGTCTATATTTGCCCTGTGATTGGCTGGCTGGCAACCAGTTCAGGGTGGACCCCGCCTCTCGCCTGAAGACAGCTGGGATAGGCTCCAGCACCCTCTGCGACTCTCGTGAGGATAAGCAGTAGAAAATGAATGAATGAATGAATGAATTTCACAAGTCGATTTCGGTGTGCGTTTCTGCTTGCGCACTGTACCACGATTTCTTTCTGCCTGCCGTTTTCCAGCTAGTTCAGGTTGGTTGGCTATTGTTAGCTGAGTGATTGTGTGTGAAAACCTCCTGACAAGACAAGCAGTTGGGTTTTAATGTAAAGGCTCGGTTGCCATAGTGATGCCGCTTGCCCAGGCAGCAGGGGTGAATTGGCTTTGATTGATGGGGTTTGGAGTTGTTGAGATTGTGTGTGTTTGTGTGCATGCGTGAAAGTGCACGTGTGTGTTCCGTGTACAACAGTACGTGTCCATTATTGCATGTGCTGCCTTAATCTGAACTCGTTATCGACAGGATCTATTGACGGAGATGGTATAATTAAGTGATGGATTGGTTCTTACGCCCTACAGAAATGTAGAAGAAACTTGTTTTTGCTCTCATTTGACTACGTTGGATATGTTTTTCTTGAGCTATGGCATTGATTAGATTGCCACTTAAGAGCATATAGTATAATTAATACAAATTGTTTACATCCACCATGATAATAAATGATAAAATACAATTGTTGCGCTGATCATTTTCACCCAAAGGACAATGAAGGAAAGTACTTGTAAAATAATAATAATAATAACTTTTTCTTTTCTAACATTTAAAGTTTAAAAAAAAGAAGGAAAGTACTTGTAAAATAATAATAATAATAAGTTTTTTTTTCTAACATTTAAAGTTTAAAAAAAAAAAGATGCCAATTTGTCGGCCTCTTTGTGCAAATCACAGAGTGGCCCTGCATCATTCTGCCCTCCACTTTGCTAATTCAGTGGGTAATGGCATCCATTTATGACCAAAGAAGCTTTTCTCGATCAATTACTGCATTAGTCATAAAGCCACCCTCAAATCTACCCCCCACCCCCACCCCTCCACCCCATCAAACAACAGTAAAGCAGTGAAAATGGACCGTTCTCATATTCATCTGCCCACCTCCCACTCCCCAGTGTCTTACAATCACATCGCCGGTCTATTTTGTCTTATCGGCTCCAGCAGAGGAAACGGCCAATAGCAGGTGGTAGCTGTATTAGTTAAAGCGGCGTCTTTGCACAGTATGAGTCTCGCTGCTCCCGCTAGCCAGCAGTGTTTGCGTTGATCTGTTCTATTATCAGAGACTTAAAAAGGTATCTGAGCCCCCACTGTTGGCTATTTTTTGCTCAGGACGTGTCCCCCTGCCAAGCAGATAAAGACAAGTTGGGTGTGCTTATCGGGGAGGTTGTTGTTGAAGGATACTTTGCTCGGAACAACTATACGACTTCTGTGTCTTGTGTATCTTTCACCCTTGAATGTCCTCCATGGCACCATAGTGGAGGGAGACCATTACTTAAGATACCCTAAGCAGAAGACAAGTACATTCTTAGACTAAAATATTTTGTCCATGAAAGTCAGAACAGCAGAGGATCCAAAAAGGTACTGCAAATGTAAATGTACTGCAAAAAAAGGCCAGTAAGGATAATTCATAATGCCGCCTACAGAGAACATACTAATTGTAAATAATCCTTATTTCTAAAATCACAAATACTTCAACTTGCTGATACAGTTCATCTTCAAAAAACTAAAATAATTTTTATTTATTAAAAAAATAAATAAAATTTAAAAAATAAAAATTAATCAAAAAAATAAATAAAATTTAAAAAATAAAAATTAATCAAAAAATAAATAAAATTTAAAAAATAAAAATTAATCCAAAAAATGACAAAAAATAATAAAATAAAAAAATAAAAATTAATAAAAAAAATATATATATATATTAGGAAAGCAGGAAGTGAACAAATGTAACATTTACTGATTGTAAAAGTACGAAATGGAGGGGTAGGATTTAATAAGCTTTGCTTCTTCCTACTCCTTTTGGACATGTGGAACTGAACTTATTATGGGATGCATTCAATTGTAATCTGATGCATGTTCAAATGAAATAAAACCATTACTTGAACCAGTCATGATGTGCTATATGTATCACTATATTGACACTTACTATGGTACCCATTATGGCATTGGATGCTCATATCACCTCGTACTTCGGTATGTGACAAAAAAAAAATATATATATATATATATATATATATATTAGGAAAGCAGGAAGTGAACAAATGTAACAGTTACTGATTGTAAAAGTACCAGATGGAGGGGTAGGATTTAATAAGCTTTGCTTCTTCCTACTCCTTTTGGACATGTGGAACTGGGAACTGATTATGGGATGCACTCAATTGTAATCTGATGCATGTTCAAATGAAATCAAACCATTACCATTAGCAACTTCTCCATGGTTCAGGTGATGGGATCACTGCAGGGCACACGAGAGACAACCACGGCTGCATTACATGCTGGCATCGCTAGTTAGCCTCCAATTTATTCATTCTAAACTAAAAGTGGGGAAGAAAGAAAAGTAACAACCCCAACACTTACCACTTCCACACGGAATAGGAGAACTTTTTTCTACTTTTTTTGACTTCATGTGTCATCAATGTTTTGATGACAATTACTGACCACTAGAGGCCAAAATACTTCATATAACTTGTGTGTCGTTATAATAATAATAAAAAAAAAACGGTATAGAGTTGCAAAATTCAAAGCAATTGTAAACAAGTTCAACTGTGGACCTCATCGGTTAATTTTTGTCACCTCTATTTTGACTGAAAATGTAATTCTTTGATCTTCTAGTACCCTGCAATCTCATACGAGCCAAATGTTGCAATTCTGGGGATAAAAGTCCTGAACACAATGCTAACTGGCAGCATGAGCCCAGAGGGGGAAAAAAAAAGGTTAATTATAGTCAAGAGTTCAGGTAATAACACAGGACAAGTTTACGTAATTGGCCTAAAAAAGACATTCATGGGAATAGAACCTGAGGCGGAAAATGTTTGTACGAAGAGACAACAGTGAACGGCATGGGACGTTTTACCAACCAGTAAAAGTGAAACCAAACAATGCTCATAAATTTGGTAGAAAACTTGTTTTTTGTTCCAATGAAGATCTATCTATCAGTAGTTAAAGTCAGACTAACTTTCATGGACTGGAGTTGTTTTTTTAATTCTTCGCTTTCATCCTATGCAAAGGTTACATAAGTGGAATAGTCTAAGGTAAAACCAATTAAAAAGTATTGGCATTCAGCCTTATTTGTTGATCCCTGTTAGGAGGGCAGCATTATATACTAAGCAAAGCCATTTATACACTCTCCATTTACAACATACTGACCTGTAATTGTCGCTGCGGCCATATTTGAATAGCCAATCGCCACTGAAGTACCTTGCGGTATTTATTTGCGTCATGTACTCAAGGAGATGAACTTTGCATGTAGTGTTTATCTCTTATCTTTGCACATCATCACAATGCCTCCCCTCTCTCTCCACGTACTTTCCATCTCACTTTACCTAATAATAAATGCAAGGACTCCTTTAAGTGTTTAGCAGTGCCTGTAGACCGGTGTCGGCCCACAATCTCTTAATTATTAACTTGACGTTTTGCACTTGCCGTTTGATCATCATCACATTTCTCTGTGATTGAAATGTATCGTCTTCCCAAGGAGACTCTGCTATCTCTCAGTCTCCGTGCATATGATATATATACAGTGGTAACTCGGGTTTTGTTATTAATTAGTCGCAAAAGCAGTTGGCGAGTGGTTAGCGCACACAGCTAGAGTTCGATACCCCGCTCAAGCATCGCTGTGTGGGGTTTGTATGTTCTCCCCGTGCATGCGTTGGTTTTCTCCGGGTACAAAACATGCTAGGTTAATTGGCCACTCCAAATTGTCCATAGGTATGAATGTGAGTCCAGAACTCTCTCAAACAAACCCAGCCATCATCATCACTTACAACTGCACCATGCACCAACACCTTGGCCATTTCTGTGTGGAGTTTGCATGTTATTCCTGTGTGTGGGGGTGGGTAGGGGGGGTTGGGGGGGGGGGGGGTTACAGGTACTCCGGTTTCCTTCCACATTCCAAAAACATGCTAGGTTAATTGGCCACTCCAAATTGTCCATAGGTATGAATGTGAGTCCAGAACTCTCTCAAACAAACCCAGTCATCATCATCACTTACAACTGCATCAAACACCTTGGCCATTTCTGTGTGGAGTTTGCATGTTCTTCCTGTGTGTGTGGGGGGTTGGGGGGGGGGGGGGGTTACAGGTACTCCGGTTTCCTCCCACATTCCAAAAACATGCTAGGTTAATTGGCCACTCCAAATTGTCCATCGGTATGAATGTGAGTGTGAATGGTTGTTTGTCTATATGTGCCCTGTGATTGGCTGGCCACCAGTCCAGGGTGTACCCCGCCTCTCGCGTGACCCTAGTGAGGATAAGCGGCATAGAAAACAGGTGGATGGATTGTTGACCTTAACCGAAGAAGATGCAAACCGGGAAGTATTCTAACCGAGGTTCCACTGTACATTGTAAGAACAGCAGACTTTCTGTTCTGGTTTCAATGCTAACAGGCTGCTAACGGGGACATTTTGTAATAACATTATGAACACAATTGGACTCACTGAACATACAATAAACAAGCTGTGCAATATTGTATACCAACCGGAAAATGTATGCAGTCCTGGGAATTTGCCATGAATTTTCGACTTTAACCAAAAAAAGATGTTAACCAGGGTATACGCCAACTGAGTTTCCACGGTATATTGTAAGAAAAACACTTGTGGCGTATGCAAGTTAGCAAAGAAGTACAGAGTCACCCGTTGTTGACGTGACAGACGGGCGACTGGGCTTGGGGGAAAATGACTTTCTGTTCTGGTTTCAATGCTAACATGCTGCTAACTGGGACATTTTGTAATAACATCACAAACACAATTGGACTCACTGAACAACACAAAAAACAAGCTGTGCCATATTGTATACCAACCGGAAAATGTATGCAATCCTGGGAATTTGCAGTGAATCTTCGACTTTAACCAAAACAGATGTTAACCGGGGTATACGCTAACTGAGGTTCCACTGTATATTGTAAGAAAAACACTTGTGGCGTATGCAAGTTAGCAAAGAAGGACAGAGTCACCCGTTGATGACGTGACAGACGGGCGACTGGGCTTGGGAGAAAATGACTTTCTGTTCTGGTTTCAATGCTAACATGCTGCTAACTGGGACATTTTGTAATAACATCACAAACACAATTGGACTCACTGAACAACATAAAAAACAAGCTGTGCCATATTGTATACCAACCCGAAAATGTATGCAATCCTGGGAATTTGCTGTGAATTTTTGACTTTAACCAAAACTGATGTTAACCGGGGTATACACTAACTGAGGTTCCCCTCTATAGTGTAAGACAAACAGAGACTCGTGGCGTAACTGTGGAGGTTAGCAAAGAAGGACAGAGTCAACCGTTGATGATGTGACCGACGGGCGACTGGGCTTGGGGGAACAATGACTTTCTGTTCTGGTTTCAATGCTAACATGCTGCTAACTGGGACATTTTGTAATAACATCACAAACACAATTGGACTCACTGAACAACATAAAAAACAAGCTGTGCCATATTGTATACCAACCCGAAAATGTATGCAATCCTGGGAATTGGCTGTGAATTTTTGACTTAAACCAAAACAGATGTTAACCGGGGCATACACTAACTGAGGTTCCCCTCTATATTGTAAGAAAAACAGAGACTTGTGGTGTTTTTCCCCATCCGGAGTAAGGCTCACACCCTTGGTACAACACATTCTCGGTAAATACAGCCTAGTTAAACCTTTGAAGGAAAAGTTAGCAATAATTTAGCAGATTGTGTCTCTTAGACTGCTTTCTTAGCACACGTCCATCTTGAATACAGTACAGTAAACGTGGGCGTATGTAACGAAATGAAACACTGTGGAGGAGTATAAGGCTGCAAGAGGAGGCTTGCTAGTGTGGGCTTTGTTAACGTTAGAACCGCACCGTTCCCTGCTGCCATACAGGGAGCAAAGTTGACTTGAGTGTTGATGTTTGATTCCTTTCACTTTGTCCGCTCACGTTCTTCCCACTTTTTTTTTTTCTCCGCAGCTCCACCACGTTTCACAAAAGTCCCTGTTGACCAGATAGGCGTCTCCGGGGGTGTCGTGTCCTTTGTCTGCCAGGCGACAGGTGACCCCAAGCCAAGGGTTAGCTGGAATAAAAAAGGCAAAAAGGTCAACTCCCAGCGTATCGAGGTAAGTCCGTGGTTTGGTGTCGCCTCAATCAATATATCACATTTCTTCTCTCAGCAAGCTCAACTCTTGATCCATATCAGAGTTTACTCAGGAAAACGTCCAAACATGACGCCTAACTGTCCATAAATGTACGTTTTTATGTTATTTGTTCTAATCAGAAATCACTCCACACTCTTTATTGCTTTCTGGTTCTACCATATCTTACTTATTGTGTGGAAATATGGGATAATAACTATAAAAGCAATCTTCACTCGCTAAATGTACTG
The DNA here is from genome assembly GCF_030265055.1 of Doryrhamphus excisus. NCBI lineage: Eukaryota > Metazoa > Chordata > Actinopteri > Syngnathiformes > Syngnathidae > Doryrhamphus > Doryrhamphus excisus. Next base: position 1,023,793 of record NC_080470.1, on the reverse strand, counting down.
CAAAAAAGGCCAGTAAGGATAATTAATCATGCCGCCTACAGAGAACATACTAACTCCTTATTTGTAAAATGACAAATACTTCAACTTGCTGATATAGTTCATCTTCAAACAGCTAAAATAATGCATAAGGCTAAAAATAACCAATTAGTTAAAAATGTCATCAAATACTTCTTCTAAGTATTAAATTAAATTAAATTAAATTAAATTAAATTAAATTAAATTAAATTAAATTAAATTAAATTAAATTAAATTAAATTAAATTAAATTAAATTAAATTAAATTAAATTAAATTAAATTAAATTAAATTAAATTAAATTAAGGGCAGCACGGCGGTTGAGTGGTTAGCATGCAGACCTCACAGCTCGGAAACCAGGGTTCAATTCCACCCTCTGCCATTTCTGTGTGGATTTTGCATGTTCTCCCCGTGCATGTGTGGGGTTTTTTTCCGGGTACTCATGCTAGGTTAATTAGCCACTCCAAATTGTCCATAGGTATGAATATGAGTGTGAATGGTTGTTTGTCTATATGTGCCCTGTGATTGGCTGGCCACCAGTCCAGGGTGTACCCCGCCTCCCGCCCCGAAGACAGCTGGGATAGGCTCCAGAACCCCCACAACCCTTGTGAGGATAAGCGGTAGAAAATGAATGAATAAATTAAATTAAATTAAATTAAATTAAATTAAATTAAATTAAATTAAATTAAATTAAATTAAATTAAATTAAATTAAATTAAATTAAATTAAATTAAATTAAATTAAATTAAATTAAATTAAATTAAATCTACATACAGTGAAGAAAATAAGTATTTGAACACCCTGCTATTTTGCTATTTCTCCCACTTAGAAATCATGGAGGGGTCTGAAATTTTCATCGTAGGTGCATGTCCACTGTGAGAGAGATAAACTAAAAAGAAAAATCCAGAAATCACAATGCATGATTTTTTTAACAATTTATTTGTGTGATACAGCTGCTAATAAGTATTTGAACACCTGAGAAAATGAATGTTAATATTTGGTACAGTAGCCTTTGTTTGCTATTACAGAGGTCAAACGTTTCCTGTAGTTTTTCACCAGGTTTGCACACACTGCAGGAGGGATCTTGGCCCACTCCTCCACACAGATCTTCTCTAGATCAGTCAGGTTTCTGGGCTGTCGCTGAGAAACACGGAGTTTGAGCTCCCTCCAAAGATTTTCGATTGGGTTCAGGTCTGGAGACTGGCTGGGCCATGCTAGAACCTTGATATGCTTCTTACGGAGCCACTCCTTGGTTTTCCTGGCTGTGTGCTTCGGGTCGTTGTCGTGTTGGAAGACCCAGCCACGACCCATCTTCAATGCTCTGACAGAGGGAAGGAGGTTGTTCCCCAAAATCTCACAATACACGGCCCCAGTCATCCTCTCTTTAATGCAGTGCACTCGTCCTGTCCCATGTGCAGAAAAACACCCCCAAAGCATGATGCTACCACCCCCATGCTTCACAGTAGGGATGGTGTTCTTCGGATTGTACTCTTCATTCTTCTTCCTCCAAACACGCTTATTGGAATTATGACCAAAAAGTTCTATTTTGGTCTCATCTGACCATAAAACTTTCTCCCATGACTCCTCTGTATCATCCAAATGGTCATATGCAAACTTAAGACGGGCCTTGACATGTGCTGGTTTAAGCAGGGGAACCTTTCGTGCCATGCATGATTTCACATCATGACGTCTTAGTGTATTACCTACAGTAACCTTGGAAACGGTGGTCCCAGCTCTTTTCAGGTCATTGACCAAGTCCTGTCGTGTAGTTCTGGGCTGATTCCTCACCTTTCTTAGAATCATTGAGACCCCACGAGGTGATATCTTGCATGGGGCTCCACTCCGATTGAGATTGACCGTCATGTTTAGCTTCTTCCATTTTCTAATGATAGCTCCAACAGTGGACCTTTTTTCACCAAGCTGCTTGGTAATTGCTCCGTAGCCCTTTCCAGCCTTGTGGAGGTGTACAATTTTGTCTCTGGTGTCTTTGGACAGCTCTTTGGTCTTCGCCATGTTACAAGTTAAAGTCTTACTGATTGTATGGGGTGGACAGGTGTCTTTATGCAGCTAACGACCTCAAACAGGTGCATCTGATTCAGGATGATACATGGAGTGCAGGTGGACTTCTAATGGGCAGACTAACAGGTCTTTCAGGGTCAGAATTCTAGATGATACACAGGTGTTCAAATACTTATTTGCAGCTGTATCACACAAATAAATTGTTAAAAAATCATGCATTGTGATTTCTGGATTTTTCTTTTTAGTTTATCTCTCTCACAGTGGACATGCACCTACGATGAAAATTTCAGACCCCTCCATGATTTCTAAGTGGGAGAAATAGCAAAATAGCAGGGTGTTCAAATACTTATTTTCTTCACTGTATTAGGAATGCAGGAAGTGAACAAATGTAACAATTACTGATTGTAAAAGTACCAGATGGAGGGGTAGGATTTAATAAGCTTTGCTTCTTCCTACTCCTTTTGGACATGTGGAACTGTGAACTGATTATGGGATGCACTCAATTGGAATCTGATGCATGTTCAAATGAAATTAAACCATTACCATTACCATTATTTACCCATCATCCTTTGCCTACTTCTGCTAAATATTACATTTCCAATCTTCCTTTTGGGCGGCCGTTTATTCTTTACATTTTTTTATGTGCATTTCTTCACACGCTTACCACATATTAACCTGGGAGTCCTTTTTGTGAGCCTTGCACGTTCACCACAAGATAGTCAGCCAGTGGAACCTCTTTCAACTTTGTCCTCTTTGCACTTGAATTTGTCACATTCTCGTTGTATTTCCAACCGCCCCCAAGCCCCCCCCCCACCCCCCCTCCCTCTCCTCAGCCCTGTCTGTGCGAATGCATTTGTCGGGAACGTTATTTTTGATGTTTGTTGTTGAGATTTCAACAGGCCTCCCAGATGGCATCAGCAAAAGTCTGGATTGATGCTGAGTGTCTTTTAATTAAAAAAAAGTTGCCGTCGTTAACGACTGCGGAGCGCGGAGACAGGCGCGCTCGTACCGTGCCATCAAGGGAGCCGCCTGGGAGAGAGAGAGAGAGTGCTAAAAAGCAAGCGATGATATTGTCATACCATCGGGGGGAGAAGCGGCTTCTCTGCGGAGGACAACATAAAAAAAAATGGTCCTTCTCCTTTTGCTGAATGTTAAGTGCAAAACAAAGCCAAGGGCATGAAGGATCCTGCCAAAATGGACGCTTCTTTTCCTGCATTTAGCATGCAATAAAAAGTATTTTTTTTTTGAACAGTTCCTAGCCTCTAGACAGATGCTTTGATATCGATCGCGATGCTGTGCTCTGCAGTGTTTTTTGCCTAATTAGCGGCTCAGCCCTGAGACATGCAGCAATGGAGCAGCAGGCTGCTAAAGACACGTACTTATATCTCAAAGTTTAGTTTTTGCTCAAAGATCTCAGCAGGAGGCGTATCTTCGCTTTTGGAAATGGTTTGCCACGTCAGGTGGGCGTTTAGAGTGACCGCCTCAACCTCTCGTCCGTGTCTTTTGATTTGAATACAAAAAGGTACTAGCGTTAAAATCACGATATAATCATTTAAATTGCAATACCACGATACGATATAAACCCGCTAATATATAAGCATTGAGTAAACCCGACTTCACCGCGTATTCCGGTTTCCACCCCAAAAACAATAACAAAACTGTAAAATTCAATGACATAGTTTGATGTGGTGGGCTGCACGGTGGTCGAGTGGTTAGCGCGCAGACCTCGCAGCTAGGAGACCAGGGTTCAATTCCACCCTCGGCTATCTCTGTGTGGAGTTTGCATGTTCTCTTGTGGTTTTCCCACAACAGTATCACTCGGATACTGTGAACATCCAGCAGCAACACAACATTTTGGCATGACTACTATTTTGATGAAAAATATACTGAACCAGGGCTGCACATTGGACGAGTGGTTAGCACACAGGCTTCACAGCTAGGAGACCCGAGTTCAATTCCACCCTCGGTCATCTCTGTGTGGAGTTAGCATGTTCTCCTTGGGTTTTCTCCGGGTACTCCGGTTTCCTCCCACATTCCAAAAACATGCTAGGTTAATTAGCGACTCCAAATTGTCCATAGGTATGAATGTGAGTGTGAATGGTTGTTTGTCTATATGTGCCCTGTGATTGGCTGGCCACCAGTCCAGGGTGTACCCCGCCTCTCACTCGAAGACAGCTGGGATAGGCTCCAGCACCCCCACAACAGTATCACTCGGATACTGTGAACATCCAGCAGCAACACAACATTTTGGCATGACTACTATTTTGATGAAAAATATACTGAACCAGGGCTGCACAGTGGACGAGTGGTTAGCACACATGCTTCACAGCTAGGAGACCCGAGTTCAATTCCACCATCGGCTATCTTTGTGTGGAGTTAGCATGTTCTCCTTGGGTTTTCTCCGGGTACTCCGGTTTCCTCCCACATTCCAAAAACATGCTAGGTTAATTAGCGACTCCAAATTGTCCATAGGTATGAATGTGAGTGTGAATGGTTGTTTGTCTATATGTGCCCTGTGATTGGCTGGCCACCAGTCCAGGGTGTACTGAAACTCCAACATGTCCCATCACTTCTCCAACAATGATTCCTGCCTTTCAACCAACAGACCATCGAATTTGACGAGGGCGCCGGCGCCGTGCTCCGCATCCAGCCTCTCCGTGCACCGCGTGACGAGAACATCTATGAATGTGTGGCTGAGAACAGCGAAGGCGAGATCACAGTCAATGCCAAGCTGTCCATCATCCGAGGTGAGTCCTGCATTATGAAAGAGCGTGCAGACGGGGTAACTACATTATGGATCACAACTTAGGGCGGATGACGGTTTTCTGAAAAAAAAAAGACTATTTTGGGAAATGGTTTTGATACATTTTATAAGAAATCCAACAACTATGCAGGGTTGCTGAATGGTAAATAGTTTTTTTTTTCTGAGTAAAATAGTATGGAATTGAATTAGTGTATATTTTTGATACATAATAAAATATGCTTTCATTGGCATATTGATGCCTGTGTATGATTGCCATACCAAACGATATACAGTGGAACCTCAGTTAGCGTATGCCCCCGGTTAGTGTCGAAAATTACCATATTTTCTGCACTATAAGTCGCTTCGGAGTATAAGTCGCACAAGGCCAAAAATGCATAATTAGCTAGAAAAAACATACATAAGTCGCATTTTTTGTGGGTAATTTATTTTATAAACTACTTGACCAAAACAGACATTACGTCCTCTTGGAAGGCAAGTTCTAATATTAATAAAATAATGTAGAACATACTGAATAGGTGTAAAATATGCTAACACAACGGTTATTCAGCTACACAAAAAATAAACATGACTTATAGTCCGGAAAATACAGTATGCCTTGGTTTGCATCCATTTTCCAGTTAGTGTACAATATGGCACGTTTTTTGGAAACGAGAACTGGAAGTCGTCTCATCACAGTTTTGCTGTGTCAGCATTTTGATGTTATATATTTATGAAAAGCTAAAAAATGTTGATTGGAGTCAAACATTTTTGACGCTACTAAATGCAACTTTTTTTCACATCGAAGGTCCGAACCTCATTTTGCCTTAAATTACATCACGCAGACGAGTTCATATGAATATCAAATGTAATGAGATCCTGCTCAGCATCCTGTTGTTTCAAATCGACACAATTATCCTACATTGCATTGATAAGGTCGTGTTGTTAGCGCGCAGACCTCATAGCTAGGAGACCCGGGTTCAATTCCACCCTCGGCCATCTCTGCGTGCTAACCACTCGTCCACCGTGCGGCCTGGAATAATAATATTATTTAAAATCTCAATGATGATTGAAAATGAAATAGTTAACCGTGGAGGAAAAGATGACGGTTGAGAGCAGGAAGATGACGAGGAGGGGTGGAAATGGAGCTAACCAGATGAACTGTGTGTCGGGGTAGGACTTGGATGGAGATGAAGGTGTAGAAACTGCTAACCAGTGCTAACCACTCGGCCGAAATGCAGTAATAAAAACAGTAAATACAATAATTACATGAAACTGTAATAATAATAATAAAACACGGAAATGCTGCTTGGTTATAAATGTCGATTCCATAGATGAGAGGAGACATAAAATGACAAAGGAAAAGGTAAGATGCATGTCACATGACAAGCAGGCTCGTCAACCCCTTTTCCGAAGGAAAACCAAAGCAGCAAAGCCACAAATAAAACCCCGTCCTTCATTTCTTGCTTTTGCCTGAGCAGCGACACTCCTGTCTTCTGAAATCAGGAAGAAACTTTGTCAAGATGATTTCACTCACTACTCATTTTTCTTGCTCCTGTGGATTGCCCTACATTTTTCCCCGGCGCTCACTCCCACAGACACACAGCAACACGCAGGTGTCTAGGTGTCTTTAAAATTTCATGGGGTTGCTTTGTGTTCTCTTTTACTTCCTGCAATCTTGTCTTGTGCTCAACGTGTTTCCATCGGCTTGTACTGAACTTTAATTTAAACATTTATAACGAGAAAACAATGGCTGTCCAGGAACTATGAAAGCCAGAAATCTTACCGCTAAGTGTGCAGTGCAAAAACAGAGATATGGGAGGAAGGGGGGGGGGGGGGGGGTCTGGCGCTGACAAAAAAATATATTTTAGGATGCTGGGCCAGCCTGGCCAAAACCTCCCTACACACATTAACATCCCGCTTCATCCCCCTGACAGCCTAGCATGTTCATCGTCGGCCAACGATAGCACAGCTTCATCCAGTCCATGGCAGATGGCAACAGGAGAGAACAGATAGGACATGGCGTGCATGCATGCATGCGTGTGTGTGTGAGTGAGACACAGGAAGAAAGTGTTATCCCCTCTGTAAGGACACTCTACATATGAAGAAAACATATGGTGAAGTATGTTCAAATAAACTATCACCTATAGGAGGACCTCAGTATCGGGAGAAAACCCACGCATGCACGGGGAGAACATGCAAACTCCACACAGAGATGGCCGAGAATGGAATTGAACTCAGGTCTCCTAGCTGTGAAGCCTGTGTGCTAACCACCCGGCCGCTGTGCAGCCCTGGTTCAGTATATTTTTCATCAAAATATTAATCATGCCAAAATGTTGTGTTGCTGCTGGATGTTCACAGTATCCGAGTGATACTGTTGTGGGGGTGCTGGAGCCTATCCCAGCTGTCTTCGGGCGAGAGTCGGGGTACACCCTGGACTGGTGGCCAGCCAGCCAATCACAGGGCACATATAGACAAACAACCATTCACACTCACATTCATACCTATGGACAATTTGGAGTGGCTAATTAACCTAGCATGTTTTTGGAATGTGGGAGGAAACCGGAGTACCCGGAGAAAACCCACGCATGCACGGGGATAACATAAGTAAAAAGTATTATTATAATTGAGTCATGGAGCAGTGGGGGGTTTGGTACCTTGCTCAAGGGCACATATCAGAATTTGGACAGCCAACCGGTTCCTCTCCAGCAGTCAGTGTGAATATACCGTTCAACTCAGATAGCCAGGCTTTTCACCGTGCTAATACGATGCTATTATAATACAAAGAGAATATTTATGAGCATATTCCAGTGTCCAGCCAAGCCGCCCATCCTGGCATCCTATTTCTGCCAGTGGCCATCCCAGAACACGGCCCCTCTCTTTAATGTCAATGCGTCCCATGTGGCTTGTCCCATAAGCTCCTTTGCCCCTGTTCCAACAACCGATATTCCCTTTTTCCCCCACCTCACCTAGTCCACATTGGCCCCTTTCTCCACCTTCATCTCCATCCAAGTCCTACCCCCCCACACACAGTTGTTCATCTGGTGAGCTCCATTTCCACCCCTCCTCGTCATCTTCCTGCTCTCAACGGTTAACTATTTCATTTTCAAACATCATTGAGATTTTATATAATATTATTATTCCAGGCTGCACGGTGGACGAGTGGTTAGCACACACAGCTAGGAGACCCGAGTTCAATTCCATGCTCGGAATTGCATGTTCTCCCCGTGCATGCGTGGGTTTTCCTCCCACATTCCAAAAACATGCTAGGTTAATTAGCGACTCCAAATTGTCCATATAGGTATGAATGTGAGTGTGAATGGTTGTTTGTCTATATGTGCCCTGTGATTGGCCGGCCACCAGTCCAGGGTGTACCCCGCCTCTCACCCGAAGACAGCTGGGATAGGCTCCAGCACCCCCCACTGCGACCCTCGTGACGATAAGCGGTAGAAAATGAATGAATGTTCAAAAGGGAGTGGGAAGAAGTCAAGACTTATCTAGTTTAGTCTATCTACCCCCGCCCTAACCACCCAAACCCCACATCCAACCACCCTCACCCAGCTTGAGGCACCCAACCACGTGCCGAGAGAGCAACCAGTTCATTATTCGTCATCCCATCGTACGTAGTCCAGTACAAAAGAAAGAAAGAAACCACTCCAACTGAACAGTCACCACACCCGTCATCACAAGCTAACAAGGATATAAAAACGTCAATGTTATGGTATTGTTTCAGTGAGATTAAAAAATAAAAGTATGTGAGAGAAAAAAAAAAATTCTTTAAAATACCACAAATTAAATAATCACACTTGAGTCTTACTACTTATTTATAATACTACTGTTTTATAATTTATTTCATTATTATTATTATTATTTTTCTTCTGCTATTATCCTGTTTTGTGTTGTTGTTTAAGGGAGTGAATGAGATGCAGTTATCTTTGACTGGGACCCTGCTTGGCTGGTACCCCAAAAGTTGATTGAATAGGCCAAGATACGGCATGCTGAGACATGCACACAAACTCCCCTGCAGGGGGTTCTTGGAGGGAGGGGGGGCCGGCAAACAAACAAGGGATGCTATTGACATCTGATGCAACTTGCAGTTTGCTGTTTTTTTTCCTGTTCTATGGGAACGTTTTCTTGTGTGTGTGTCTAGGGATTTACCGCTGTTTTTCATTTTGGAGTGCCATGAGTGGGATACTCTTAGCGCCCTGCTTTGTGTACTTGTCGTACTGCGCTACAGTCTTTAGCCTTGTGATTACTACCGATTCAAATGTCTTTCCAAAAGGCTTCCCAAGGAGCAGGCATGTTTGTGTTACAGCCGATTCATTTTTTTTAATATAAAAAAAAAACATGATGTGGGTTTTCTACTCGAAAATTCCAATTAGATGACTTGACTTGGACTTAGACATTAATGACTCTGGACTTGAGTTGGACTTTAGTCTTAAGTTGGATGTTTAGTTTGTTTTGGTGACACAAAACAGTGCTCACAAGTAGAAAGAACTCGAAAATTCCAATTATATGACCTTGACTTGGACTTAGACATTAATGACTCGGGACTTGAGTTGGACTTTAGTCTTAAGTTGGACTTTTAGTTTATTTAGGAGACACAAAACAGTGCTTATAAGTTGAAAGGATTTAAAAAATTCCAATTATAATATGACCTCGACTTGGACTTAGACATTAATGACTCTGGACTTGAGTTGGACTTTAGTCTTAAGTTGGATTTTTAGTTTGTTTTGGTGACACAAAACAGTGCTCATAAGTAGAAAGAACTCGAAAATTCCAATTATATGACCTCGACTTGGACTTAGACATTAATGACTCTGGACTTGAGTTGGACTTTAGTCTTAAGTTGGATTTTTAGTTTGTTTTGGTGACACAAAACAGTGCTCATAAGTAGAAAGAACTCGAAAATTCCAATTATATGACCTCGACTTGGACTTAGACATTAATGACTCGGGACTTGAGTCGGACTTTAGTCTTAAGTTGGACTTTTAGTTTATTTAGGAGACACAAAACAGTGCTTATAAGTTGAAAGGATTTAAAAAATTCCAATTATAATATGACCTCGACTTGGACTTAGACATTAATGACTCTGGACTTGAGTTGGACTTCAGTCTTGAATTGGACTTTTAGTTTATTCACGAGACACAAAACAGTGCTTATAAGTTGAAAGGACTCAAAAATTCCAATTAGCGACTTGACTTAGACATTAATGACTCTGGACTTGAGTTGGACTTCAGTCTTAAGTTGGACTTTTAGTTTATTTAGGAGACACAAAACAGTGCTTATAAGTTGAAAGGACTCAAAAATTCCAATTAGATGACTTGACTTAGACATTAATGACTCTGGACTTGAGTTGGACTTTAGTCTTAAGTTGGATTTTTAGTTTGTTTTTGTGACGCAAAACAGTGCTCATAAGTAGAAAGGACTCGAAAATTCCAATTATATGACCTCGACTTGGACTTAGACATTAATGACTCTGGACTTGAGTTGGACTTTAGTCTTACGTTGGACTTTTAGTTTATTTTGGTGACACAAAACAGTGCTTATAAGTTGAAAGGACTTGAAAATTCCAATTATATGACCTCGACTTGGACTTAGACATTAATGACTCTGGACTTGAGTTGGACTTCAGTCTTAAGTTGGACTTTTAGTTTATTCAGGAGACACAAAACATTTTTTTTTTTAATATCAAAAAAACATGATGTGCCGAATATCACAGTGCATGTGTTGTTTTATACACTCATAGTGATGACACACAAATTGCTGGGTTGCTTGTGCTGTCACGTCCAGTTGCAGCCGTCAACATCTCAAACAGTTGGGGGGGTCAAATGTATTCGTAGCTGGATGTCGAGACGTCTTACATCGTTCAAATCGGGATTTTGGGAAAAGAAATTACTGAGATCACAACGGGTTGCACGGCGTTCGAGTGGTTAGCACGCAGACCTCACAGCTACACCGTGCATGCGTGGGTTTTCTCCGGGTACTCCGGTTTCCTCCCAAATTCCAAAAACATGCTAGGTTAATTAGCGACTCCAAATTGTGAGAAGCTCAGGGAGATTCGGGAGTAAAGCCAGATGAGGTGGCTTGGGCATTTCGTCCGTACGCCTCCTGGGCACCTCCCTGGTGAGGTGTTTTGGGAATGCCGAACCCAAAGGAGGCCCTGGAGCAAACCTAGGATGCACTGGAGGGAATATGGCCTGGGAATGTCCTCCCTGGTGGAAATGGAAGAGTTGGCTAGAAAGATCGGAAAGTCTGGACTTTTTTCCAGAATTAACGGCTGCAAATCGGCCGAGTGGTTAGCACGCAGCCCACACAGCTTGGAGACCCGAGTTTGATTCCATCCTCGGCCATATCTGTGTGGAGTTTGCATGTTCTCCCCGTGCATGTGTGGGTTTTCTCCGGGTACTCCGGTTTCCTCCCACATTCCAAAAACATGCTAGGTTAATTAGCGACTCCAAATTGTCCATAGGTATGAATGTGAGTGTGAATGGTTGTTTGTCTATATGTGCCCTGTGATTGGCTGGCTGGCCACCAGTCCAGGGTGTACCCCGCCTCTCGCTTGAAGACAGCTGGTATAGGCTCCAGCACCCCCACGACAGTATCACTCGGATACTATGAACATCCAGCAGCAACACAACATTTTGGCATGACTACTATTTTGATGAAAAATATCCTGAAAATGTACATCCTGTCAAGTGGGGCCTATTTTGGAGTACCACTCCTAACCAGGTGGAACCAATCAGACCCTCTCCGTCTCTCATCACTCCCTCGTCTCTCTTAAGTCTTTCCAAAGCTTTCTCTGTTTGCTAATTTCCAAGCCTGGTCTTTATCCACCACTCTGATTCCCTAAACATACTTTAGCCTCCTTCCTACTGTTGAGAGTCATTTCCCTTCGGTGGAGTCGGAACAGGTAAACATCTCTTTGGCAGAATCCAGTATACACATGTTCAACTGGTTTACAGATGTCTAGGGACCGGGGATTGGATTTTTCTCACATTTTGCATCAGCTAAACAATTATCCACAATTATATCTTGCTTTTTGTAGCTGACTTTTTGCAGACAATATCATCGAAGACTTTCAACTCGACTTGGGCTTAGACATTAATGACTCTGGACTTGAGTTGGACTTCAGTCTGATGTTGGACTTTTAGTTTATTTTGGTGACACAAAACAGTGCTTATAAGTTGAAAGAAGTCGAAAATTCCAATTATATGACTCGACTTGGACTTGGACATTAATGACTCTCGAGTAGAGTTGGACTTTAGTCTTAAGTTGGACTTTTAGTTTGTTTTGGTGACACAAAGCAGTGCTTATAAGTTGAAAGGACTCGAAAATGCCAATTATATGACTCGACTTGGACTTAGACATTAATGACTCTGGACTTGAGTTGGACTTCAGTCTTAAGTTGGACTTTTAGTTTTGTTTTGGTGACAGAAAACAGTGCTTATAAGTTGAAAGAACTCGAAAATTCTAATTAGATGACTTGACTTGGACTTAGACATTAATGACTCTGGACTTGAGTTGGACTTCAGTCTTAAGTTTGACTTTTAGTTTGTTTTGGTGGCACAGAACAGTGCAAAAAAGTTGAAAGGACTCGAAAATTCCAATTATATGACTCGACTTGGACATTAATGACTCTGGACTTGAGTTGGACTTCAGTCTTAAGTTGGACTTTTAGTTTATTTTGGTGACACAAAACAGTGCTTATAAGTTGAAAGGACTCGAAAATTCCAATTATATGACCTCGACTTGGACTTAGACATTAATGACTCTGGACTTGAGTTGGACTTCAGTCTTAAGTTGGACTTTTAGTTTATTTAGGAGACACAAAACAGTACTTATAAGTTGAAAGGATTTGAAAATTCCAATTATATGACTCGACTTGGACTTAGACATGAATGACTCTGGACTTGAGTTGGACTTCAGTCTTAAGTTGAACTTTTAGTTTATTTAGGAGACACAAAACAGTGCAAAAAAAGTTGAAAGGACTCAAAAATTCCAATTATATGACTCGACTTGGACTTAGACATTAATGACTCTGGACTTGAGTTGGACTTTAGTCTTAAGTTGGATTTTTAGTTTGTTTTTGTGACACAAAACAGTGCCAAAAAAGTTGAAAGGACTCGAAAATTCCAATTATATGACTCGAATTGGACGTAGACATTAATGACTCTGGACTTGAGTTGGACTTTAGTCTTAAGTTGGATTTTTAGTTTGTTTTTGTGACACAAAACAGTGCTCATAAGTAGAAAGAACTCGAAAATTCCAATTATATGACCTCGACCTGGACTTAGACATTAATGACTCTGGACTTGAGTTGGACTTCAGTCTTAAGTTGGATTTTTAGTTTATTTTAGTTTATCTTTAGTTTATTTAGGAGACACAAAACTGCTTATAAGTTGAAAGAACTCGAAAATTCCAATTATATGACCTCGACTTGGACTTAGACATTAATGACTCTGTACTTGAATTGGACTTTAGTCTTAAGTTTGACTTTTAGTTTGTTTTGGTGGCACAAAACAGTGCAAAAAAGTTGAAAGGACTCGAAAATTCCAATTATATGACTCGACTTGGACATTAATGACTCTGGACTTGAGTTGGACTTTAATCTTATGTTGGACTTTTAGTGTATTTAGGAGACACAAAACAGTGCAAAAAAGTTGAAAGGACTCGAAAATTCCAATTATATGACTCGACTTGGACGTAGACATTAATGACTCTGGACTTGAGTTGGTCTTTAGTCTTAAGTTGGACTTTTATTTTATTTAGGAGACACAAAACAGTGCCAAAAAAGTTGAAAGTACTCGAAAATTCCAAGTATATGACTCGACTTGACGTGACAAGTCTTGTCTTGACACTTGACTTGGATTTGAACGTCTACGCTGAAGGACTTGACACCTTCAGTCATGGTGGTAGTAACTTATTTTTTCACATTCTCGTCCACAGTATAAAAATTCCTCGACTATTTCCACCCCTGTTGTCAATAGTAAGTTTTTACAGTAAGTTGTGGCCTGGTTTGGTCTGTGCAAGTATGTTATTTCGTCCAAAAATACCCATACTTCCCATGTATTTGACTTCCTGGATGTGTTGTGTGCAGATTGACCTCTGCTATGGTGGCAGAGATCAGCAGCTCAGCCAAAGCCCAGTAGGATGAAAATTGAATCAAGAGTTTTCCCAGTTTGAGCTGAGCTGACTGCTGGGGGAAGACAAGCAGTGCAGTGAATGAGTGGGAATGTTGTGAAGGTCTTTCGAGTGTACTCTAAATACAGTATATGTACCATACGTGCTGTTGTTTGCCGCAACGGACATCTTGGGAGCTTTTTACGCAAGAATGAACATAGTAGAAATGGCGGGTTTTGTTACTAAAATAAAATAAATCGGCATAATAACAATGTTTTTAAAATGATGGCTGCAAAAGCACTTGAGGACACTGCAGTTTGCGTACCATGCCATTACCGCAACTTATCAAAAAGCGTATTTTTTTATGCAGCGATCTGCATATATTTGGGCTGAGAATACATTAGGGACACATTGTACACATTGGAGAAGCTCATTATCTTAAGAGGTGCACACGTTTCAACATTCATGAATCGGGGTTCCCACGCATTTGCAAAACCTGGAAAATGATTTGGAAATTTTGCAGGCATGGAACACATGGGGAAAAATGACAAGGATGCAATTGTCCTGGAGGATTTAGTCTTAGGTTTAAAGTGAATCACAGCCGGTCTCTGTTTCTACCCGACACAGTACCTCACGTTACTCTACCATCCAATCAAATTAGCATTTCCACTTAGAAAACTTCTGCAACCAAGTGCTTCCCCTTTGGTAATAGATTTTGTGACTTTTCTGACCCCGTTGAGGACTTATCGCCTCCAGATAAAACTAAAAACTGCAAGTAAAAAAAAAAGTGTGGCAAGTATTGATCTCCTTGACTGTAATTTGTCTCTGTAGCATCTGAAAATGTCCAGGAAAAGTCTTGGAAAATAATTTCAGGGAAAGAGTGGGAACAAAAGACGCATCGTTCAGTATTTTGCCCGACAAAACTATAGCCCGAGGTGCGTTGTGACTATCAGATATTACGCTAAGAGTTCACTGGGCTGGCGCCAGTTGGTGCCAGTTCACGACAGTGCAATTTGCTGTGGCGCCTAGTGGCGTGCAGTGGCTCGAACTGCCTCCCAAATGGCTCGTAGCGGTGGCAAAAATTGAGTTTGGCGGCAAGAAAATTACAAAATGTTTAAAATATTTTGGTGGCGCCACTTGCATCAAACAATCGGTGCGAAGTGTCCACCAAGTGGAACCAAACAATTCGCCTATTGGAATCCATTGGAATGTAATGGCTCGAGCCAAGTTGTGCCAAGGATGCTAGGAGTCCACTGGGCCAGCGCCACTTGGTGCCAGTTCGTGACAATGCAATTTGCTGTGGCGCCTAGTGTCGCCAATAAGGTGCCTAGTGGCGTGCAGTGGCTCAAACTGCCCCCCATCTGGCTCATGGTGGCTCATAACGGTGGCAAAAATTTAGTTTGGCGTCAAGAAATTTTCAAAATGTTTAAAATATTGGTGCGAAGTGTCCACCAAGTGGAACCAAATGTCGCACACAATCCACCTATTGGAATCCACTGGAATGTAATGGCTCGAGCCAAATTACGCCAATGATGCTAGGAGTCCACTGGGCCAGCGCCACTTGGTGCCAGTTCGCGCCAATGCAATTTGCTGTGGCGCCTAGTGTCGCCAATAAGGTGCCTAGTGGCTTGCAGTGGCTCAAATTGCCTCCCAACTGGCTCATGGTGGCTCATAACGGCGGCAAAAATTTAGTTTGGCGGCAAGAAAATTTCAAAATGTTTAAAATATTGGTGGCGCCACTTGCATCAAGCAATTGGTGCGAAGTGTCCACCAAGTGGAACCAAATGTCACAAACAATCCACCTATTGGAATCCTCTGGAATGTAATGGCTCGAGCCAAGTTACGCCAATGATGCTAGGAGTCCACTGGGCCAGCGCCACTTGGTGCCCGTTCGTGACAATGCAATTTGCTGTGGCGCCTAGTGTTGCCAATAAGGTGCCTAGTGGCGTGCAGTGGCTCAAACTGCCCCCCATCTGGCTCATGGTGGCTCATAACGGCGGCAAAAATTTAGTTTGGCGGCAAGAAATTTTCAAAATGTTTAAAATATTGGTGCGAAGTGTCCACCAAGTGGAACCAAATGTCACAAGCAATTGGAATCCACTGGAATGTAATGGCGCGAGCCAAGTTGTGCCAATGATGGTAGGAGTACACTAGGCCGGCGAGCTTAGTAGCTCGCTGTGGCGCAAAATAACGGCAACATGCCAACATGCCAAGCGAACATTAATTCGCCGCCACTTTGGCACCAACTGGCACCAACTGGCGCCGGCCCAGTGGACTCCTAGCAATAGCAACCACATATTGGAACTGGTCATTATAGGATGCTTTATTTATACCACGTATGCTTTGTTTATGTGCATAAGACAGAGCAATTGGGGGTACCACTACTTACCCTATGTAGTACAGTAGTGCAGTTTTCACCCAGCAGTACAATTCTATTCAGATCGGGACACCGTGTAATTTTGTGCGTTTCTATTGTGATACGGACCGCATCTTGGCGCCCTTCAGCTGGGCTGCAAACCACGTAATATGGTATGCTTCACTCGTGGTATGGTGGGGTTTTAGACACTGGAGTTCCTTAAGATGTCAACATGGAATCATGAGCTTCCCTACATAACTGGAAATGGAATGGAATGGGAAGAACACAAATCAAAGCTTTTGCACGGGCTTACCCGAAATACCTCACATAAATACGTACGTATGGTACCACACGGGCCCTTACTTCCTACTACTACTCGGCCCTGAATAAATCCATCCTCGGAACCTACAATGCTACAGTCATGTGTGATTGGAAGCTAACAACACATAAGCTGAGTGACGGTAGAACAGGAAGTGATGGATGGAGCGGCTGAAAAAGCTGTACTGATGGAGCAGGATAAGTGAATGGCGCCTGTTGCTGTGGGTGGCTGACTTCTGAACTGCCATCATCAATTTTATATCATTCTTGCTCAAGCAGAGTCACCCCGGTGACCCCGGACATGGAGCCTGGAGCCAATATAAGACCCTGCGGTAGAGCCAAAATGGGCAAGAAGGAATTGATGAAGAGGAGGCGAGATAGAGAATGGGTTGTCGACGAGGCAGTTCAGGTTTTTTGATTGGTTTGTTACTCGCTGGAAAGTCCACATAAATGGATCCTTTGTCAGGCGACTGAATTCCGAGATTCGAATTTTGAGAAGCTTCACTCTTATGTTCCCTTTTAAAAAAAGTCGGTTATTTAATAAGAATTTTCCTGCACTTTTCTGTTTTTATATGATACAGCAGGGGTCTCAAACATGCGGCCCGCGGGCCAAATGTGGCCCGCAGGACACTAGTTTGAGGCCCCCGCCTTGATATGAAAGTTTAAGTTTGATATGGATGCTGTATGGTATCATGTACCCAGAAAAAAAAAAATATTACGTTTGATTAATGTTCATGTTAAAGGTTAAATAACTGTTAATAGTTATCCTCCCTATCCGTGTGGAAGTGGTAAGTTTTTGGCTATTTAAGTTGAAAGGAAATAACTTGAAGGCTACCGTTTAGGTCGCTAGCTCTGTAGTTTGCGAGTTAGCATGTGTCTCAAGACCCTGCAGTTGCGCAATATGTTGTAAATAAAAAAGAGTATAAATGTGACTATAGTCGTGTTTTGTCATGTCTACAGGGCTCTAATAATGCTTTGTTCATTTTAATATGAAAAAAAAAAATTGTCTACCCACCAACTATATGTGGTTTCTTAAGTTTTTATTATTTGCCGTTTTATTATTATTATTATTATATTTATTTATTTATTACTGATCATCTTATTTTGTGTAGAAAAATAAAAAGTAAGATATTGTTTTATCAGAGCTTTTCTTGTAGAAAATTTGAACCAAAGCGAAGATTAATTTTTTTTTTTGTTTTTAATAAATGTTTTTTTTTTTTTTTTTTTTTTTTTTTTGGAAAACCTGATGCGACCCAGTCTCACCCAGACCCGAGCTCCAGTGGCCCCCAAATAAATTGAGTTTGAGACCCCTGTGATCCAGTATACCCTTATCGGTAACACTTTACAATAAGGTACACAAAATTATAGTCGTCATTAGCCACGTTTACATGAGGAGTTTTTCCTCTTTCCGAATGGAATCTTTCCGAATGACCTTTCCGAAAACAATGGTATCCATGGAAAGGAATATTCCAATCTCTTGTCTACATGCGGCACTATACTCAACCAGAATAGTCAATGAGGCATGCCCAGTAAAACATAAACATTAACATCATGTGATAGTTTTTGTTGGAGTAACTTCATGTTGCGAGTTTTTCGTTCGTCCAGTCTTGAAATTTAGTTTGGATCAAAAACAAACTTTGCTTAGCAGTCCAGTGCCGATTGCTTGCCTCCATTTTTAAAACTAAAAACTCAAACTAAAACGGTTTTCGGTTAATTCTGCCATTTATTTTATTCTGACGCTTACTTAGCACTGAACAAGAGCCGTTTTGTTCAGGTTTTAATGCTGTGGAATTGGACAGTAGAAATGGACAGTAGGCCATGTTGCAGTTCTTTTTTCATACTAATACCAAAGTTGCAGTGACAACCAGTTTTTTTTTATTTTTGGTATTTCGACATCGAAGCGACTTACAGATCTGTGTTCACGATAATATGTAGAAATCTAATCAGCCGAACCGAAACAGCGAGGGTTTGGAGTTTGGAGGGAATGGTCGTTTCTGCTGATTAGAATCGGTGTGAGTGATGACCTTTGGAGTGGCCCATCTCATGCATAAAGACGAGATGGAGTCGCCATCTTCTTACATATAAATGAGCCCCGAGCCCAGGTGACTGAAGTCATTCTCCCAAAGAGGTCGAGATATCTGGACCCTCTGGGGCACAAATGATTGGACTGAAGGCCAGCTATGTCAGTGGTAAGATCAGGGTTTGGACGATTTCTGAGTAATATTTGAAAGTAAAATGTTTGCATCAGCTCATTGAGTCGGAATAATGCGATGATCGGTTTCCATTAAAGCCACTATATGACGACATGCTAATTTGGGGGAGGGGAATCATAACTTGAGATATTTAAAGTATTTAAAGTCCAGTGTCATTAGTCATTATAGGCCTTTTCTTAGCCTTTTATTTTTTTTATTAATTTTTTTTTATAAAAAAAAAATAAAAAAAAATATTTTTTTTTAATTTATTTTATTTTATTTTTTTATATACCTTCTGTTGTGTTGTGTTGTTTTATTACTTCAATGTAGGTTTTATGCTTTCTTTGTAGCACTTGGAGATTTCTGTAATGTAAAGTGCAAAATAAATAACATTATTATTATTATTATTATTATTATTATTATTATTATTATTATTATTATTATTATTATTATTATTATTGTTATTATTATTATTATTATCCATTGGAAAGGAATATTCCAATCTCTTGTCTACATGAGCCGCTATAATCAACCAGAATAGTCAATGGGGCATGCCCAGTAAAACGTAAACATTAACATCATGTGATAGTTTTTGTTGGAGTAACTTCATATTGCGAGTTTTTCGTTCGTGCAGTCGGAATAAATACAATTTATTATTATTATTATTATTATTATTATTATTATTATTATTATTATTATTATTATTATTATTATTATTATTATTATTATTATTATTATTATTATTATTATTATTATTATTATTATTATCCATTGGAAAGGAATATTCCAATCTCTTGTCTACATGAGCCGCTATAATCAACCAGAATAGTCAATGGGGCATGCCCAGTAAAACTTAAACATTAACATCATGTGATAGTTTTTGTTGGAGTAACTTCATATTGCGAGTTTTTCGTTCGTCCAGTCGGAATAAATACAATTTATTATAATTATTATTATAATAATTATAATTATAATAATAATTATTATTATTATTATTATTATTATTATTATTATTATTATTATTATTATTATTATTATTATTATTATTATTATTATTATTATTATTATTATTTGTCTTCATGAGGCAAGCAACGCCAGTCTCCAATCAATCGTCCAATTGCTTATTACAGTCGGAAAATTATGCATGGGGTCATCTTGCTGACTTTTCCGCGGAAGTAGCGCATCAACCTTGTCTTGCTCTTTTAATCTTTCTAAGTGACTTATTTATTCGACACTCCAGCTGTTGTCATCCCATTGATGAAGGCTGTAATCCTTTTTTGACCCTTTTTTGCCACATGCACCTGTCACCTACGCAATGCATGTTGACATTAAGTAATTAATGCCTGCTAGCTAACATACTTGTCTTCGGCTCATTTCCGGCCGCCACCTATTCAAATGTTTTCTCTCATCATCAAGCTGACCTTCAAATCTGTCATTAGCGGCATAATTGCGTGATGCTAATGCTTTCTGAGACAATGGCCATCCTTTTCCATCCATTTCCGCAATAAAAGCTAATACCGTATGTTTTGATCTGACAAATCTTAAGTATGTTTGATCGAGTGTAGAATGCATTGTATATGCAGTCTATAGAGTATTATTCTTAGTGACATACAGTATGTTTCAGTTAATTTATATAACAAAGACACAATGTTATTTTGGGTTAGCATAGGTAAAAAAAAAATTGTGTAATTTTAATGTGTTTTTACCAAACAATGATTTTAATTCTAAAAGAATTTCCGGCCGCCACCTATTCAAATGTGTTCTCTCATCATCAAGCTGACCTTCAAATCTGTCATTAGCGGCATAATTGCGTGATGCTAATGCTTTTTGAGACAATGGCCATCCTTTTCCATTCATTTCCGCAATAAAAGCTAATACCGCATATTTTGATCTGACAAATCTTAAGTATGTTTGATCGAGTGTAGAACGCATTCTACAGAGTATTATTCTATGTGACATACAGTATGTTTCAGTTAGCTTATATAACAAAGACACAATGTTATTTTTTTGGTTAGCATAGGTACATTTTTTTGTGTAATTTTAATGTGTCTTTACCAAACAATGATTTTAATTCTAAAAGAATTTCCGGCCGCCAACTATTCAAATGTGTTCTCTCGTCATCAAGCTGACCTTCAAATCTGTCATTTGCGGCATGATTGCGTGATGCTAATGCTTTCTGAGACAATGGCCATCCTTTTCCATTCATTTCCGCAATAAAAGCTAATACCGCATGTTTTGATCTGACAAATCTTAAGTATGTTTGATCGAGTGTAGAACACATTGTATATGCAGTCTATAGAGTACTATTCTATGTGACATACAGTATGTTTCAGTTAGTTTATATAACAAAGACACAATGTTATTTTGGGTTAGCATAGGTACATTTTTTTGTGTAGTTTTAATGTGTCTTTACCAAACAATGATTTTAATTCTAAAAGAATTTCCGGCCGCCACCTATTCAAATGTGTTCTCTCGTCATCAAGCTGACCTTCAAATCTGTCATTAGCGGCATAATTGCGTGATGCTAATGCTTTCTGAGACTATGGCCATCCTTTTCCAACCATTTCCGCAATAAAAGCTAATACCGCATGTTTTGATCTGACAAATCTTAAGTATGTTTGATCGAGTGTAGAACGCATTCTATAGAGTATTATTGTATGCGACATACAGTATGTTTCAGTTAGTTTATACAACAAAGACACAATGCTATTTTGGGTTAGCATAGGTACATTTTTTTGTGTAATTTTAATGTGTCTTTACCAAACAATGATTGTAATTCTATGAGGACTATGAGGAAAAACACCAGCATCTTTATTGAGTTCCGTGGCTCTATCCTGCTGTACATTGTCAGGCTCCAGAGGCGACTTGGCCAAGACAGGTCCACTCCAGGGGGGGGGGACAGGAGATGACGCCGGGTCCATTACAGGAAATGTTTCACTGTACAGAAACGTCAACTAGTCAGGTCTGGTTTAGTGGTGGGTGGTTTGAGTGCGCACTTCCATAACTCTGTGTCTGTGTACACGTGTCTAGGGGGGCAGGAGTGAGTGAAGGCACTGTGGGCGACCTAAAATCATGCATCACGTCTCCACACAGCGTGGGTGGTGATGCTGCTACACAGTCCTTTTTTTTTTTTTTTTTTTTTTACAATGAGAACTTCTTGTGTTGTTTAATGTAACATATGTCATGGAAATTGCTCAGCTAGTGTTCTTTCTTAACTAATGCAGGATGTAAAAGGCTGGAATATTCTTAAAGACAACCATGACTTCATAGTGCTCAAAAGGCTTTTGATGTAAACGTGAAGCCAGTATCAGCCTGAGACTGAAGATACCAGATAAACCATGTGATGATCTTATTTTCACATACTATTTAATCAAAAAAACATTTTATTTCAATATTTTTTTCAGTTTATTACATGTATTACATGTACACTACCGCTCAAAAGTTTGGGGTCACTTGGAAATGTTTTTGTCCAGTCTGAGATCTGGCTTTTTCTTAGCAGTCCTGCTATGAAGTCCAGCATCCTGAAGTGGCCGCTTCACTGTTGATACTGACACTGGTGTTTGACGCCTACTATTTAAGTTTATGTGTTTATGTCGTATTTTAGCACCTCTGTTCTTTTGTGCACAGCATATTGTGGCTTTGAATGGAATGTGTTCGTGATCGTGACACATACAAATATAGACAAAAAAATGGTTCTATCCTTCAATTAGACAAGACACAGAGTTGCTATTGAAGGAAGAGTGAATCACAAAGAACAGTGATAGAAAGATTTGATTAGAACATAAGACAGTGGCGACACAGACAGTCATACTGACATGGAATCCAAGCATTGATCGTTCGAAATTTACCCCACAAAATACACGACCGCTCTAAAGTTTGGGATCACTTTTTGTGCGTCGTTTTTCTGTCCTTGTTAGACCCAGTTTGTGCTGCTCTCTGAAGGGAGTAGTTAACAGCATGGTAAGAGATTTGTTTTTGAGTTTGAGTTGAGATTTTTAGATGTGAGGCGTCTTTGTCTTAAACTGCACACTCTCACATATTTGTCTGCATTGTTTTTCTGTCCTTGTTAGACCCAGTTTGTGCGATTGCAAAATATTTTTTTGTTTTTCATGATTACAGTCACCCCTGGTTTAATTAATTGGTTACAGACCTGCCAGCGATAAATTAATTTCCACGATATAGGATTCCAAGTCAATAAATTTTATATTTTTGTAGTTGGAGCACGGAAAATCTGTTTATGACTTTGTAAATACGAGGGATTTATGTTGCCAATTTTGATACCAATCATCCATGAGTGAAATTGACCGATTCCGACACCGATCATATGGAATAATTCTTCTTTGTTTCTTCTTGCACAGTTGTGCAGCGTTTTTATGTCCTTGTTAGACCCAGTTTGTGCTGCTCTCTGAAGGGAGTAGTTAACAGCATGGTAAGAGATTTTTAGATGGCTTTTCTAATCATCTATTAGCCTTATAAAATGATGAACTTGGATTAACAGCCATACCAGGAGATTGATGCAGAGGACTGACAGTTGTTGATAGTAGGCCTCTATGCAAAAATGTACATCCTTCTTTCAAAATCATCTCATTCATTTTAATTGTTTGGGAAATGGAAAAAAAATTGCTTGTGAAATGCAGGAAAATTTGTATTTCTTCGGAAAACAAAGAAATTTGCAAGCGATCCCAAACTTTTGAGCGGTAGTGTATACTGTACACAGGATTCTGTAAATGTACTGTATGTTGTATGTTTGCGACCAACTCTTTCTTTCTGGAAACATACAATATGCTGTCAACCTTAAGCCCAAAATTGAATTTGTCATATTTTCCATCCATTCCTCACTTTAAATTGTTTGGCTCTCATTTGTTCTTGATATCAACTCTCTGCAACCCTTGGCTGAAATCATTCTCTATCTTTTTGGCAGACAAGCTGTCTAATTTGCCGTTAGCTCATGGTGATGACAGCTATTGGCCTCGTCTGTGCACTGTTCACAATTGGAGATAATGCCGAATCTGTTCGAAGGCTGACACATTTTTTTTTTATGCATTTCCATCGAAAGGTTTTGCTCAGCATTTTTGTTCGGTGTTCAACATTTATCTTTACTCTACCAATCTTTGAATTGAACCAATTGACTGTTTAATTAGGTAATCCATCCATCCGTATAATGGAGAGTTGCCATACAAATACCGCTCATCCATGCCATGGCCAGTCCAGCCTATTACCCAGCTTCTTTGCTAACATTGTCAGTATCTCGGTTTTTGTGGATTTTTTTGGATGAACTGTAAATGATACCCTTGTGATGTCAAGAATGCCAATGCAACATATCCCTCTCGGAACACTGCAAAGTGGGGAAAGGTTGAAGGGTTGGCTGTATAACAACCATAATTTCGCTGAGATGGCTATCTAGAGAGGGTGAGCGGTGATGGGGCTAGAGTATCTATGATTAGATTTCCCCGGTGTTGTTATTCTTCTCTGTTCCCGCTATCTGTGTGTGCCTCTTTTTTCCCTTGTCACATTTTCGGTATCTCGCAAGCAATTCAAGAGGGATAGCAGGGGGAAAAAAAATCAGGGCGACGTCAGTTAAAAATATTTTGATCAGCGAGCCCAAACATTGTGAAATATACATTTGGCGCTTTAGCCTTTTTTTACGTAAAATAACTGTCAAAGCATATTGCTGAAAGCTGCCAAAATAACTCTCTCTCTTTCTGGCTTGCACTCTCTCAATCTCCTCGCCGTCCCTGTGCAATATTAATGCTCATATCTGCTTAAACCCTGTGTCTCTATGCTGCGGTACTGGGTAATCAGTTAACCTGATTATGCCTCTGATGGAATTAAATCATTTCGGTAAGTGACAATAATAATATGAGTAATAGGTGTGGGGGATGGTGGAGCATTTGCTGCTAGAGTGGCCACTAATCGGCCACCAATCGGCCACCAATCGACCATCAATCGACCATCAATCGACCATCAATCGGCCACCAACCGGCCACCAACCGGCCACCAACCGGCCACCAACCGGCCACCAATCGGCCACCAATCGGCCACCAATCGGCCACCAATCGGCCACCAATCGACCACCAATCGGCCACCAATCGGCCACCAATCGGCCACCAATCGGCCACCAATCGGCCACCAATCGACCACCAATCGGCCACCAATCGGCCACCAATCGGCCACCAATCGGCCACCAATCGGCCACCAACCGGCCACCAATCAATATGGAAAGCAGGAAGTGAACAAATGTAACAGTTAGTGATTGTAAAAGTACCAGATGGAGGGGTAGGATTTAATAAGCTTTGCTTCTTCCTACTCCTTTTGGACATGTGGAACTGTGAAATTAAAAATAAAATAAAATAAAAAACTATATTAGGAAAGCAGGAAGTGAACAAATGTAACAGTTACTGATTGTAAAAGTACCAGATGGAGGGGTAGGATTTAATAAGCTTTGCTTCTTCCTACTCTTTTTGGACATGTGGAACTGGGAACTGATTTGACAAAAATTTTAAAAATTAAAAAATTATATTAAAAAAAAACTTTAAACTATATTAGGAAAGCAGGAAGTGAACAAATGTAACAGTTACTGATTGTAAAAGTACCAGATGGAGATGTAGGATTTAATAAGCTTTGCTTCTTCCTACTCTTTTTGGACATGTGGAACTGGGAACTGATTTGACAAAAATTTTAAAAATTAAAAAATTATATTAAAAAAAAAACTTTAAACTATATTAGGAAAGCAGGAAGTGAACAAATGTAACAGTTACTGATTGTATAAGTACCAGATGGAGATGTAGGATTTAATAAGCTTTGCTTCTTCCTACTCCTTTTGGACATGTGGAACTGGGAACTGATTATGGGATGCACTCAATTGGAATCTGATGCATGTTCAAATAAAATAAAACCATTACCATTACCATTACCATATGTTTTGCCACGACTGTACTTCCAAGTACCTATTGACCAGGAAGGGTAAGGCAAATCTAAATTAGAACTCTACCTACTTTGGTGCAACTATGACATTTTTGCTACCAGTGATTCTCAAGCAAGAGGATTAATCAGGAACGTTAAATGAGTCTAAAGTGTTCTTTAGACCTTTTAAGCAGGCCACACTGACCACCATAGCAAGCCGAATGCAACAGCAGGCATGAATTTGCAGATTATCAGACACAGGCACTGGCTCAACGATTCCCGGGCTGATTAAAGGCTTTACACCTGTCACTTGTGTAATGATATTAAATTTTAATTCTAATATGAAATGAAACACAGTTATGGGCACTGAAGCACAAACGGATAGCAAAATAAACTGAAGCCGAGTGGGAGGTTTGGCATTGATGATGGCCCGTGTCAGATGTTGCATGGTCATCACTTGGACTGCATTGAGGAATTGAGGATTGTATTCCCAATTTTCGGAAACTCAGTTATTAGTCGGGTCTGCAATGCATGAACAGTGATAAACGAGGGTAGGACTAAGTTAAATTAGTCTTCCAAATACTGTATTTTCTGGACTATAAGTCGCTCCGGAGTATAAGTCGCACAAGGCCAAAAATGCATAATTAGGTAAAAAAAAAAAAAAAAAAAAAAAAAAAAAACATACATACACTACCGCTCAAAAGTTTGGGATGACTTGGAAATGTTTTTGTCCAGTCTGAGATCTGGCTTTTTCTTGGCAGTCCTGCTATGAAGTCCAGCATCCTGAAGTGGCCGCTTCACTGTTGATACACCTGTGAGGCGTCTTTGTCTTAAACTACACACTGTCACATATTTGTCTGCAGCGTTTTTCTGTCCTTGTTAGACCCAGTTTGTGCTGCTCTCTGAAGGGAGTAGTTAACAGCATGGTAAGAGATTTTAGTTTCAGTTTAGATTTTTAGATGGCTTTTCTAATCATCTATTAGCCTTATAAAATGATCAACTTGGATTAGCAGCCAAGTTTAGTTTAGTCTTGTATGTCTTATTTTGTCTTATTATGTTTACTATATTGGATAACAGGAGTATAAAGATGAATGTGAGTGTGTCATTTCATATTTAGAGGGCTTTCATAATGTTTAAAATTGTATTTAGAAGATGATAAACAGGTTGTCTATGTCTTATATGTCTTATTTTGTCTTATTATGTTGACTATATTGGATAACAGGAGTATAAAGATGAATGTGGGGTGTCATTTCATATTTAGAGGGCTTTCATAATGTTTGAAATTGTATTTAGAAGGTGATAAACGGGTTGTCTATGTCTTATATGTCGTATTTTGTCTTATTATGTCGACTATATTGGGTAATAGGAGTATAAAGATGAATGTGGGGTGTTATTTCATATTTAGAGGGCTTTCATAATGTTTGAAATTGTATTTAGAAGGTGATAAACAGGTTGTTTATGTCTTATATGCCGTATTTTGTCTTATTATGTCGACTATATTGGGTAATAGGAGTATAAAGATGACTGTGGGGTGTTATTTCATATTTAGAGGGCTTTCATAATGTTTAATCTTGTATTTAGAAGGTGATAAACAGGTTGTTTATGTCTTATATGTCTTATTTTGTCTTATTATGTCAACTATATTGGATAACAGGAGTATAAAGATGAATGTGGGGGTGTCATTTCATATTTAGAGGGCTTTCATAATGTTTGAAATTGTATTTAGAAGGTGATAAACAGGTTGTCTATGTCTTATTTTGTCTTATTATGTCGACTATATTGGGTAATATGAGTATAAAGATGACTGTGGGGTGTTATTTCATATTTAGAGGGCTTTCATAATGTTTAATCTTGTATTTAGAAGTTGGTAAACAGGTTGTCTATGTCTTATATGTCGTATTTTGTCTTATTATGTTGACTATATTGGATAATAGGAGTATAAAGATGAATGTGGGGTGTTATTTCATATTTAGAGGGCTTTCATAATGTTTGAAATTGTATTTAGAAGGTGATAAACAGGTTGTCTATGTCTTATATGTCGTATTTTGTCTTATTATGTCGACTATATTGGGTAATAGGAGTATAAAGATGAATGTGGGGGTGTCATTTCATATTTAGAGGGTTTTCATAATGTTTGAAATTGTATTTAGAAGGTGATGAATAGGTTGTCTATGTCTTATATGTCGTATTTTGTCTTATTACGTCAACTATATTGGGTAATGAACTTGGATTAGCAGCCATACCAGGAGATTGATGCAGAGGACTGACAGTTGTTGATAGTAGACCTCTATGCAAAAATGTAGATCGTTAATTTTAATTGTTCATGAAATGGAAAAAATTATTTGTGAAATTCAGGAAAATTTGTTTTTCTTTGGAAAACAAATAAATTTGCAAGTGATCCCAAACTTTTCAGCGGTAGTGTAAGTCACACTGGAGTATAAGCCGCCTTTTTTACGGGTAATTTATTTTACAAACTACTTGACCAAAACAGACATTATGTCATCTTACACTTTTTTGTACATTTTTTTTTTCATTTATAAGTCGCTTTGGAGTATAAGTCGCAGGAACAGCCAACCTATGAAAAAAAGTGCGACTTATAGTCCAGAAAATATGGTAGTTTTTTTTTTCATTTATAAGTCGCTCTGGAGTATAAGTCGCAGGAACAGCCAACCGATGAAAAAAAGTGTGACTTATAGTCCGGAAAATACGGTACCCGTTGCATAGTCAGTGTATAAACCCAACATATGGAGGCCCCATCATTGGCCTAATTGGTAAAAACTGTTCCTGGCAAAACAAACAGTGACTGCTCATTGATGAATAGTGCACTTTCATTGATTCTATTTGGCCTGTGAAGATCTGTCATTAAAAAAAATGCAATCATCCCATTATTATGGCGGAATGGGAGGATCGTTCGAGGATAGCATCAAGGCACGTCATCGGCTTGACTCTGAAGTAGCAATCCCTCGATGGGTGATCTGTTTATTTTTGCATAGCCTTCTTTATCGATGGAGCCTGTTAGCTTTAGGGGAAATATGCTATCTGACTATTCCTAAGGATGTATGTAAGTAACCAGTATACATGTCGTTTATTTTGCCGGTAATGCATCAGATGCGGGCAGCTGGTAACGATGGAATAATCTTCCGTTGCTTTTGAAAAACGTGTTTTGCTCACCTCGTTCTGTCCATACTGTAGCTGGCTCACTACGACTGATTCCCTCTGTCACTTGCCTAATTCCATTAGTGTCAAATCCACTCCTTGGGTGGATGTCTTAACGGCAGGCTGTCCCGACTCCGATTTACCATTTTCATACCGCCGAGGTTGGCTTAATGCGACTCGGATAGACCTCAAACGCATCCGATAGATCATTGACGACATGCAGAAGAGAGATTTGTGCAAACATATTGCACTCTCTTGTTCTGTAGTTTTTCCAAAGCCAGATGTACGTAGATTTGCAATTGCTTTTCGAGGCTTCAGGGTGACTCCATATAAAAAGATTATACAGAGGTGATCATTAATAATCGATGGCGGAGGATACAGCACTCCAGCCTAAAACGGTGTAAACGCCTGTACTTCTGCGAACCCGGCGGTGAAATATTCATCACGCTCTGCTGATGCCCACCTCATCGGACGTCATTCTTTTTTTTTTCCCCCTCAAATGTCTTATTTTTAAAAATTTTTGCAACGAGAAGTCATATAACATAAGTCATACATATAATAATTTTTTTTGTTAAATGCAGGAAAATGTGTTTTTCTTTGGAAAACAAAGAAATTTGCAAGTGATCCCAAACTTTTGAGCGGTAGTGTAAGTCACACTGGAGTATAAGTCGCATTTTTTGCGGGTAATTTATTTTCCAAACTACTTGACCAAAACAGACATTACATCATATATGAAGGCAAGTTCTAATATTAATAAAAGAATAGAGAACATACTGAATCGGTGTAAGATATGCTAACACAATGCTAATTCAGCTACACAAAAAATAAACATCAACAGAAAAAAGGTGTTTTTTTTCATTTATAAGTCGCTCTGGAGTATAAGTCGCAGGAACAGCCAACCTATGAAAAAAATTGAGACTTATAGTCTGGAAAATATGGTAGTTTTTTTTCATGTATAATTCGCTCTGGAGTATAAGTTGCAGGAACAGCCAACCTATGAAAAAAAATGAGACTTATAGTCTGGAAAATATGGTAGTTTTTTTTTCATTTATAATTCGCTCTGGAGTATAAGTTGCAGGAACAGCCAACCTATGAAAAAAAGTGCTATTTATAGTCCGGAAAATACGGTATATTCTTTAGATATGCTGCGGACCAATAAAATCACACGGCACATGCCGCACTTTGAACACCCCTGGTGTATGCTAGTATGTATTATATGGTGTACTATTTTTAACATTAATAGAGCGGAGCCAAGCGTCAGTCGCCACTGTGCAGTGGAAAAGTCTAATTTTACAGCTGTGATCTAACGTCCTGTCCTTAGTCCCCCCCCCCCCCCCCCCCATTTAGAGCTCCTTAGGTGTTAAACTACCATGATGTCTCCAGTGTGGACATGAAGTCACCGGCTCTTTAAATGAGCAGTGACCTATGTAATGCCACTGGCGAGCATCTTAGTCAGTCAGTCTCAGAGTTGCCATGTAGCCTCGAGCTTCTGATACATATTGCAGCTCTGGGCGCCCCCGCCCCCTTTGGGCTCTCATCGGCAAAGAATGAGTCACTGCTTTGGCTCCGGTTGCTGTAGAGGTCAGGCGTTTTGACCCCTTGGGACTAATTGTCTCAGCGTGACAGCAGAAGGAGGACAATGACCAAGGAGAACACTACACTCTCTCATCCCTTAATAGTGAAATAATTGCTCAATCATGCGAGATTATCAGCTGCGGGGGTACCGTAATCATTGTAAAAATAATCCCAGTGTCATTCCAGGGAATGTTTATAAGGCCGGGCTCTCGTCTGAACATGCAGTTGTCACCTTTTGTCACGGAATGAAAAACTGATTTTGATGTTAAAAGCTAGTGGTGACATCTCCTTTACTTCATAACTACTGCTAATCCTTCCTTTCTTTGGCAGGAGCCAATCTCGAGCTATCAGTACACTCACGGCCAGCTTGTCAACCCACTGGAATATAATAAAAATAAAAATAATGCTACACTCATCACACAGCAACTTAACACTCAAAATGTATACCTAAGAAATATACATACAGTAAACCTCGGATATATCGGATTCAATTGTTCCCACTGGTTTTGTCCGATATAAGCGAAATCCGTTATATGCGTATACCGGAAAATGTCCGTTTTACGCATATATGGGATTTATATCCGGTATATGCGTGAATCGGATTTTATCCGTTTTAAAAATGCACTTCCTTGACTATGTTTCCAATGTACCTGGACGCGCAGGCAACGCTGCAAACGCTGCAAATGACGTCGTATAGCGATAGCCTGTCACGATTCGGCGAATCGGAGCGCCACGATGCGGCCATCCGATATATGCCAGGGAAATTTCATGGAAATGCATTGGAACGGGACTGGAGATTTTGTCCGAAATAGGCGAAATCCGTTATAAAAAATCCGATATATGCAATGAATTTTTATTGGAAATGCATTACAGAAAAATCGGTTCTTTTTTTATCTGTCCGTTGTGAGCGAATTTCCGATATATCCGAGTCCGATATATCCGAGGTTTACTGTACATAGCTTCCTACATTTTTAAAAATGTTTTTTTTAAATTTTCTAAATATTTCAACTTTTTTTAAAATTTTCTTTTAGTAATACTATGATTTTATTCACATTGGATTGAGCATATTAGGAAAGCAGGAAGTGAACAAATGTAACAGTTACTGATTGTAAAAGTACCAGATGGAGGGGTAGGATTTAATAAGCTTTGCTTCTTCCTACTCCTTTTGGACATGTGGAACTGGGAACTGATTATGGGATGCACTCAATTGGAATCTGATGCATATTCAAATGAAATTAAACCATTACCATTACCATAGTATTATAGTACATGTAATGAGTATACAACCTGTGTTCGGGATCATTGTGCCTGTTGTGAGGTAATTCAAGCCTGCAATAAAGACCTGTTGTTCCGGCAATCACTTCTGTTCCTCACTGAATATTACAGTAACATCACTGACACCTTGCATTTGTATTGCAGTTCATTTGGCCATTTTTTATATTCTTAAAAATGTTCAACTCATTCCATACCATGTGCAAACACGTGTGAGATACAAAACGAGGTGATGATGCAAGTGTGCACTAATGGATGTCACTTTTAGAGCAGCTTTAAGCTATAAAAACAAACAGCCACTAGGTGACATAAGTGAATAAAATAAGACATGAATTTGAATGGAAATAATATGACGGCAAGGTGGTAGTGGTTGTGTAGCGTGCGTTTTTAGTCGGGAACTGTTATTGTCCTAAAACTTTGCAATGTTCTACAGCTGATAATAATAATAGGGAATCCTAAAGAACGGAAAAATATAGAAACAAACTTTTTTTTTTCTGTTGAAATACGAGAGTCTTGTCTTTGTTTTGGTAGGTTCCATGTTTATTTAGCCATAGAACACAATATAAATATGTCTTAAAAAGATCAGTCAAAATCATCTAAAAGCTATGAATGAGTTAATTTTGGAAAAAGTTGACTTAAATATGCATATTTTTAGGCAATGTTCGACTACAAAATACCATAATTCATTAATATATTTATGAAAAACTGTTTTTGTTTTTTTCATTTCACAGAGGACCTTCTCCCTCCTGGCTTTCCCATCATCGACATGGGCCCTCAGTTGAAAGTAGTGGAGCGGACTCGAACAGCAACAATGCTCTGTGCAGCCAGCGGCAACCCCGACCCAGAAATCACTTGGTATAAAGACTTCCTGCCCATTGACCCCAGTGCTAGTAATGGGCGAATCAAACAACTACGTTCAGGTAAGGAAAAAAAAAAAACACGCTTCTGCGATTAAACCCAATGCTAACACAACCCGTTTGACTTCCCGCAGTGGCGTTTTTCACGTATGATGTGTTTAAAAGAAAAAAGCATTAAAAAATGAATTAGTTCAAATGATTGACAGCGCCTCCAAAGTGCAGTCTTTCATAGTTAATGCAGACCACCTCCAGGTTGTGGTGGCACGACTCGGTGGTTGGATATGTTTGTGTCTTGTTTTCATTGATTCAAAGACCCACTGAAGCAAAGTCTAATTATATAGCTAATTAAGTGCGACACTGACGTGGCCCCGGGCAATAACGGGTAGATATTTTAGATCGATGATTTGTCACCATTGGAAAAATCCAATGATGTGATCTGTTACTGCAAATGTAAATCAGGTTTGGTTCTTCTAAATAGTCTTTTGAATGGAGTCCATGTACTATGTGTGGCTCTTGTTAGCTGGTCGATCTAGAGCACCCAAAATTTGATTTATTTTTCAATAAGTGTGAAAATTTGTGAAATTTTATTTTATTTTTTTAATGCTAACCAATGTGCCACTGTACTTAAGTAATTCCGGACCGACGATTTTTCATCGGATTGTGGTTTTTTTGCCAGTATGCACGTGAAATGGGTCGTGCAGTGTAGAGTGTGGTACGTCTGACTTTAGTTTTGAGGGACGAAAAGTTCCAAATTTTGTGTCAATTTCCGTTATTTTATTCCGTTATATTTTATGACATATTTAATTTTTTTGTTAAATTAAATGTCTGAGGTTATATAATGGTTTATATATCCAGCAACGGGGTGCAGACATACACGACCGCTCAAAAGTTTGGGATCACTTGCAAATTTCCTTATTTTCCAAAAAACAAATTTTTCCAACAAAACAAAAAAATTTCCAACAAAAATTTCCAACAAAACAAAAAAAAATTAAATGTCACCAACATTTGTATTCATTTCACAAACAATTAAAATGAATCAGATGATTTTCATAGAAGGATCTACATTTTTGGGGCCCTACTATCAACGACTGTCAGTCCTCTGCATCAATCTCCTGGTATGGCTGCTAATCCAAGTTCATCATTTTATAAGGCTAATAGATGATTAGAAAAGCCATCTAAAAATCTCAACTAAAACTAAAATCTCTTACCATGCTGTTAACTACTCCCTTCAGAGAGCAGCACAAACTGGGTCTAACAAGGACAGAAAAACGCTACACAACTGTGCAAGAAGAAACAAAGAAACAAACAATAATTTCCCATATGATCGGTGTCGGAATCGGTCAATTTCACTCATGGATGATTGGTATCAAAATCGGCAACATAAATCCCTCGTATTTACAAAGTCATAAACAGATTTTCCGTGCTCCAACTACAAAAATATTCCATGTATTGACTTGGAATCCTATATCGTGGAAATTAATTTATCGCTGGCAGGTCTGTAACCAATTAATTAAACCAGGGGTGACTGTAATCATGAAAGACAAAAAAAATCCTTAGCGATAGCACAAACTGGGTCTAACAAGGACAGAAAAACGATGCAGACAAATATGTGAGAGTGTGTAGTTTAAGACAAAGACGCCTCACATCTAAAAATCTCAACTCAAACTCTAAAAAAAAATCTCTTACCATGCTGTTAACTACTCCCTTCAGAGAGCAGCACAAACTGGGTCTA
This sequence comes from Doryrhamphus excisus, assembly GCF_030265055.1. Taxonomy (NCBI): domain Eukaryota; kingdom Metazoa; phylum Chordata; class Actinopteri; order Syngnathiformes; family Syngnathidae; genus Doryrhamphus; species Doryrhamphus excisus. Next base: position 989,537 of record NC_080470.1, on the reverse strand, counting down.
ACAAGGACAGAAAAACGACGCACAAAAAGTGATCCCAAACTTTAGAGCGGTCGTGTATTTTGTGGGGTGAATTTCGAACGATCAATGCTTGGATTTGCATGTCAGTATGACTGTCTGTGTTGCCACTGTCTTATGTTCTAATCAAATCTTTCTATCACTGTTCTTTGTGATTCACTCTTCCTTCAATAGCATTTCTGTGTCTTGTCTAATTGAAGGATAGAACTGTTTTTTTTGTCTATATTTGTATGTGTCACGATGCACATTTCAGAGTATTCAACACATTCCATTCAAAGCCACAATATGCTGCTATAAAAGAACAGAGGTGCTAAAATACGACATAAACACACCAAAATAGATTAGTTACAAGTTTTGATTACCATTCTAAAATTCTAGTTAACTTTAATTTGCAGTTTGAACCTTTTAAATGGTAATGCATTGTGATAAAACGCTGACGGCAGGGCCACCCGGGATTGGGGTTTCAGCACTTAAAGTTCATTCTTAAATGGCAGTTCCTTGCAACCTCACCCTAAAATCAACTTTGTTGTTCTTCCTCTTTCCTCTATTTACTTTCATCTTGCTTTGTGATTTTCAGAAACCTTTGGTAAGTGTTCATCAGAGACAAGCAAGCCCACCCACTCTCCTTCAAGCAGATGGCATATTTAGACTCTTCTCCAAAATGCATGCATCCCCTGCTCCTCCCTCGGCACTTTTTTCCCTTTTTTTCCACCACTTGTTTCTTGTTTCTATGATCAACTTTTATCACCATCACCACCTTTTAAGCAATACCATTATTGGAGTCTCTTCAGCCTGTTAAATGTGATATACGTAGAGATATGTTTGATGGCTTTTTCATTTTCTGAAGAACTTTAGGTAGGTTCTTATGTTCCTTTAGCAGGATTAACTTTGAAAGCAGCTGTGGCAGATTTACTTTTGCTGACCGTAGGATCCAGATTTTAGACCTGGAGTGTCCAAAGTGCAAAGCAACAACAGCAAAATTGGAAGAATCAGCAGTATAAAGTCAAAATGTTACGGGAAAAAAATAATTTCAAGAGAATAACGTCTGAATATTATGAAGAAAAATGACAATCATAATTTTGAAATACTTTTATTTTTTATTTTTTTTATAATATTTTAAAATATTTTTAATTAATAAAATTAAATTAAATAATTACATAAAATTAAAATTTATATTTTTTAATAGATTTTTTTTTACTCATTCAATGCCATTTTTCCAAAACACATTTTAGACATTTTTGACTGATCTTAAACAATATTGTATTTAATGGCTATATAAACACAGAACCTACCAAAAGCAAGATTAAACTCTCATCTTTAATCAGAAAAAAAAAATGTGTTTCCACCTTTTTCCGTTCTTTAGTAATCAGCAGTAGAACATAAGTAAGTTTCAGGAAAACATCAGTTCCCAACTAAAGAAGCTTTTTTTTTCAAGCATAACTTATATTATATACAAATATATTTTTTTTGCTTTTATGGCAGCTGATATATCTAAAAAATATATACCAACATAAAAAATTGACAAAATAATAATTTAACAATTATGACGAATAATATTCTGGGAAACAACAAAACTAAAAAAATAGAAAATTTTTGACTGATCTTAAAGAATATTGTGTTTTATGGCTATATAAACACAGAACCTACCAAAAGCAAGATTAAACTCTCATCTTTAATCTGAAAAAAAAATGTGTTTCCACCTTTTTCCGATTTTTAGTAATCAGCAGTAGAACATAAGTAAGTTTCAGGGAAACATCAGTTCCCAACTAAAGAAGCTTTTTTTTTTCAAGCATAACTTATATTATATACATTTTTTTTTTTTGCTTTTATGACAGCTGATATATCTCAAAAACTATACCAAGATGAAAAATTGACCAAATAATAATTTAACAATTATGAGGAATAATATTCTGGGAAACAACAAAACTAAAAAAAATAGAATTTTTTTTACTGATCTTAAAAAAATATTGTGTTTTATGGCTATATAAACACAGAACCTACCAAAAGCAAGATTAAACTCTCATCTTTAATCAGAAAAAAATAATGTGTTTCCACCTTTTTCCGTTTTTTAGTAATCAGCAGTAGAACATAGGTAAGTTTCAGGAAAATATCAGTTCCCAACTAAAGAAGCTTTTTTTTTCCAAGCGTAGCTTATATTATATACAAATATATATATTGTTTGCTCTTATGGCAGCTGATATATCTCAAAAACTATACCAACATAAAAATTGACTAAATAATAATTTACCAATTATGAGAAATAATATTCTGGGAAACAACAAAACTAAAAAAATATAAATTTTTTGACTGATCTTAAAGAATATTGTGTTTTATGGCTATATAAACACAGAACCTACCAAAAGCAAGATTAAACTCTCATCTTTAATCAGAAAAAAAAATGTGTTTCCACCTTTTTCCGTTCTTTAGTAATCAGCAGTAGAACATAGGTAAGTTTCAGGAAAATATCAGTTCCCAACTAAAGAAGCTTTTTTTTCCAAGCATAACTTATATTATATACAAATAATTTTTTTTTTTTTGCTTTTATGGCAGCTGATATATCTCAAAAACTATACCAACATAAAAATTGACAAAATAATAATTTAACAATTATGACGAATAATATTCTGGGAAACAACAAAACTAAAAAAATAGAAAATTTAATTCAATAATTGGGGGAAAATTATGGGAAATACGGTAAAAAAAAAACTGCAAAAATGGGGGGTAAAGGACCAAAAATTGAAGTTTATCCTAATAATATGCTATTTCACCGCTAGCATAAAGCTGAGATGCAGTCTTTTCTTCTCAGCATATCCTTTCATTTTTTCAGTATGTGGCCCTCGGTGGCCCTTTCTTGCCCTCTGTCTCGCTTTTGCAAGACACAAGCTCTCGAGAACATAATAAGACTTTCTGAGAATACAAGGCAGATATATCTTCTTTTCATTTCTGGAGAACAATAACACTAACTTTTTTTTGTTATGCTTGCATTCCAAAAGTAGAACCTCAGTTTTCCAAACAAATTCCAAGAATGTGCAACAAATGCTGATAAGGCCTGAAAGAATCTTGAGTTGGTTCCAGTTGAAGGCCACTGCTACAGAATTGGCCAGCTCAGGTCTAAACTCTAAACTAGTCCTGGTAAAATATTTTCTCTGGAGAGTATTTTCATCTGCTGCCAAATTGGACAGCACCTCCACGGGATAGGATATCTTCAACGACACCCCTATTGCGTAATTTGCAAGCCAACGTCCTAAATTACGGTTACAATCGGCCACTCTGTTTCTTCTTTCAATAGCAAGTCCCTTATAAAAAGGTAACGTTAGCTTATATATGCTGCAGCCCTTTTTGTTCCTCACGAGCTTATTCAGTAGCCAGGAAGGATTTATGCTGATGAGAAAAAGGCCTGCACTCGCGCAGTAATCTCCGTAGGCTGCTGTCTTCCAATATCTCGCCACTTTGAGGAGCCATCTTGCGTCCACACATTAAGAGTGCCGTTGACGTGTTATTGGGCTTATTATTATAATGACATGTTAACCACACAAATCCAAGCTGTAATTTTAAAGTGACAGGTGGTACAAGTATTTTTTTTTTAAGATTCCGAAAAAAAAAAAAAAAAAAAAAAACAGTTTATTCGCTAATTACTGTGCTCTACTATTCATAGGATGTTATGTACAATGCATGTCAAAGTGGTTCTATTGGGGTTTATCTATTTGCTTGTTTGCTGCAGGCAAACCCCCGAGCCTCTGGGGGCAACTCCTCAATTTGTCATGGTAAAAAAAAAAAAAAAAAAATCTTGGGATGGGAAGAACGGGTGGGTGGGGGTGGATGCGGGTAGACAGGAAATGCGGTTGGCTCATAAAAAAATACTCAGCCTCCCGCTGCTGTTAAAGAATGGCAGCTCCTCACTCGGTGTGAGAAATACGACAAAACACTTCCAGCAAAAGCAACAACATCATCCTGCTAAGAAACTTTCAATACTGCACAACACTCAAAAGTTTGGGATCAAATTTCTTTGTTTTCCAAAGAAAAAACTAATTTCCTACATTTCACAAACATTTTTATCCATTTTATAAACAATGAAAATAAATGATATGATTTTCAAAGAAGGACGTATATTTTTGCATAGAGGCCTACTATCAACAACTGTCAGTCCTCTGCATCAATCTCCTGGTATGGCTGCTAATCCAAGTTGATCATTTTATAAGGCTAATAGATGATTAGAAAAGCCATCTAAAAAAATCTCAACTAAAACTAAAATCTCTTACCATGCTGTTAACTACTCCCTTCAGAGAGCAGCACAAACTGGGTCTAACAAGGACAGAAAAACGCTGCACAACTGTGCAAGAAGAAACAAAGAAACAAACGAGAATTATTCCATATGATCGGTGTCGGAATCAGTCAATTTCACTAAATTTCACAAAATCGGCAACATAAATCCCTCGTATTTACAAAGTCATAAACAGATTTTCCGTGCTCCAACTACAAAAATATTCCATTTATTGACTTGGGATCCTATATCGTGGAAATTAATTTATCGCTGGCAGGTCTGTAACCAATTAATTAAACCAAGGGTGACTGTAATCATGAAAGACAAAAAAAGTCCTTAGCAATAGCACAAACTGGGTCTAACAAGGACAGAAAAACGCTGCACAATTGTGCAAGAAGAAACAAAGAAACAAACAAGAATTATTCCATATGATCGGTGTCGGAATCGGTCAATTTCACTCATGGATGATTGGTATCAAAATGGGCAACATAAATCCCTCGTATTTACAAAGTCATAAACAGATTTTTCGTGCTCCAACTACAAAAATATTCCATTTATTGACTTGGAATCCTATATCGTGGAAATTAATTTATGGCTGGCAGGTCTGTAACCAATTAATTAAACCAGGGGTGACTGTAATCATGAAAGACAAAAAAAGTCCTTAGCAATAGCACAAACTGGGTCTAACAAGGACAGAAAAACGCTGCAGACAAATATGTGAGAGTGTGTAGTTTAAGACAGGTGGTCACCTGGCAGCTGCACTAAATAGTAGCGGTATATATATTAATATATATTAATATATAAGCTGGCTATTTACGGTTATTTATAATTTTCCTTGAATTATTTGTCTAATTTTATCTGTAAAAGTGTTATACTATCAGCTTTGTGTTCCCGTGTCCCTTTTTTCGGGAGCACTTTAAACATCAGACCACATCAAACCATGAAATTTTATTTTCCAGTTTTATTTTGTTTTATTTTTTTACTAAATAAGACATCCGACTTGGAAGTCATGTTGCCAGTTTGTATGTTAAAAGTTACTTCAAAAGTTACTTAGAAAATACTTAGAAAGCAACTGGCGGGCCGGATTCAAACGCTCGGTGTGCCGCATGTGGCCCCCGTGCCGTAGTTTGCCCACCCCTGCTGTACAATGAGGACCAATGGCAGAACATCGTGAATAACTGGACATTCTGCGAACTCGGAATCATCGCGTAGAAATGATTACAATTTTTACGTTGTTGTGTTCAAGGACCACTGAACAAAGTGCCAAATTTCAGCACTGGGCACGGTCCGGTTACCAGTCCGTCATACCGTTCCTACGATTTGAGAGAAAGTGAATGTCACGTGGAAATACTTTGTCACATGTTGTGTTATAACTCAGTCAGAACTGGGTTCGGAAAGCTCGGAAAATTCGGAACGGCTAACTAAAAAATTAGTTCCGACAAAACTAACTCTCTGATGTTCCAGACCATGCTGGGTCCCCCAAGGAGTTCTTCCAGCGGTATGGAGGGGGGCTTGACATTTTTTCCCGTTGTTGCTTTTCCAGCTTCCTGTTTTAAAAGTAAATTCAGTCCAGTTAATCGCTCTGAAATATTCAACATCATCCATATTTGTGACTGTCTGAGTTTCCCAGACCATCCGATTGGATAAGCGGGTCAACTCCATGCCCTCTGGATGGCGGCCAGACTTCCAGACTCGTACCAATCAAACAATCTGTCTACCTCGCAAACAGATGGACAACATCTTATTCCGGATTGCTTTTGGACTCCGGCTTTGAATAATATTTCTAATATATTAAGAGGGCTGTTTAGTCCAACATCTGGGTGGTCAGTGAAGTAAATAGTGCCACAGCTGATATATATATCAGTCGCCTTTTGAGGTGTATTTAGGTCATTGGCATAGTGTAAGCTGATCAAATCCCGGCGGAGCGAAGCTTAGAAAGGGGGAGGCTTATACCCGTTCGCTTGCATGGCGATCACTCAGGTGGTCTGGTCTTTAGTTTGGCTTTGTTTTATTCCGATATGCTGCTTTTTATTAAAAGTCAAAATAAATGCCATTGATCGATAATTATCCCTTTTTATTATTATTATTATTATTTTTTTTTTACTTAATCCTTTATTTTCCCTTTTCTATTGCTTTTCCCTTTTGTCGATACGTTTTAATAAGGCTCATATTTGATGGACTCCCCTTCTACAAACCTGCTTTATTAACCATAACCTGACACTAACCGTGCCCTTCACCCTAACCCGACCTTGAACTAATAACCCCTTAACTCCTGACTAAAATGTCATGTTTGCTAAAGCACATTAGCCTCTAATAAACGGCTAACACCATAACAATGTAATCTCCCTGAGGCGCTATTGTCCTTTGTCTTGTGATTAAACTAACAGGTCGTTGAAATTATTAAAATGTCGCTTTCTTTGTTTTGCCTGGTTTTGCAATTACGTAAAAATATGGTTGATTAATTTTAAAAAAATTATTAATCCCAATATATCAGTATCTAGGGCTGCAACTAATATTTTTAGTCGATTAATCTGAAGCGTGTTGTTTTGATTAACCGAGTAATGGCTTACAACCTGAATGGACCAACTCAAAATACGAAGCAAACAGGTCTGCTTTTGTGGACAACTCGGGAAATAAAGTAATATTCACGTGTGTTAGGAATGGAATATGTTCCGCCAGCGTCGGACGGAGATTAAAATAGTGACATACCTATAAAGTTTTTTGCAGGATAGCTATGAGAACAGAGTTTTTATCGACCAAGATGTCCTCATGCGACATGTTTGTCGTCAGTATGTCTTGTTCAGAGGGAACATATTCCATTCCCAACAGTCCCTCGGTACCAGAGGCTGAACTCCAAGGATATTTATTTTTTTTTTATTAAAAAAAACACTCAAACACCACAATAGTTTTGGATTAATTGGATTAATCTTTGAGTTAATTAATCACCGATTAATTGTTGCAGCTCTATAAGTACCATACACAGTTTTTTTTTTATATTGTGTATGTTATGTAGATCGGCACAGGTACACCTACCTAAAAGTACTGTAATAAAAAATACATAAATGGGAACAAAAATACTTTTCAGCACCGCAAACCAGGCAGAACTTTAACTCAATAATTGCCTCACACTTGCTGGTATCACATACAACTTTACCGAAGAGCTCTTCTCACCTGGTACTGTAAAAGAATCCATATGGAAAATGGAAAATGGTAAAAATAAAAAATACATGTAGTAAAAACTATATTACAAAACAAGTTTGACAACAATTTAGCTAAGGGCACAAGAACAGTTTAATGCAGTGCATGCCAGCAAGAGGTTTGAGTTAATCTCGCCCCCCCCCCCCACACTACAAATCACGGCTCTGCCTGCAAGGGATGCATTTTACATCTTAGCAACAACTCACAGCTACAGTTTAAAAAAAAACAAAAAAAACACCAGCGAATGAATAGATAAGCCGGCTATTTTATTATCCCTAATGGGATATTTGGCCCGCAGTCAAGCTTGTAACACAGTAGACTTACAATAAACAAAAAATAGGCAAGTACACAATGGGGGGGGGGGGGGGGGGGTGCAGAAGACAAAACGACTAAGCAGTAAGGGTGGGACTCGAGATAAAGCGTCTATCTCTCTAACACTTAAGGAGGTTTACGACTTTTAGAATTAATAAGAACTTCAAGGTATTTGATTTAGCATGCGGTCGCCGGAAGGTACGGCTTGAACTACGCGTCAGTGCGGACTCTATTAATCGTCTCAGCGGGTTTGTTATGTAGATACCCGGGTATGGTACGGAGACGCCATTCGCTGCTTTATACTGACCTCTTCATGTAGTAGGTCACTTGGTGAAAAGGCTTATGTCACCGGAGCAGACAATGTCGCCGTAAGGTCATGCTCTTTATCGCCGCCCATGATTGCAGTCAGTACTAAATATACTCCAAGACCTGAAAGGGGAACTGCGGTTTATTCTGGAATTGTGCCCATCATTCACAATCCTTATATGAAACATGAACACATATTTATTTCCTTATTCTTTGCATTATAACACCAGAAATCGAGTTAATATAAGCTGGCTAACAATGAATGTCATTGGGATACACCTATTTCGACTATGAAGCCCTCTAAAAAAACATTAACGGTGTTTTTTGTTTGATCGAAGAATAGAAAAACTACTACATTTGCGTATTTTGATGATTTAAAAAATTATCGAAAATTCTTCCCGAGGCGCATTGATTTCAAATCGTGCATTTAGCTTACGCTACGTTTATTTTACATTTTGCCCATCATTCACAATCCTCATACAAAACATGAACACATATTTATTTCCCTTTTCTGCGCATTATAACGCCAGAAATCGAGTTAATACGAGCTAGCTAACAATAAATGTCATTGGGATACACCTATTTCGACTATCAAGCCCTCTAAAAAAAACATTCACAGTGTTTTTTGTTTGATCGAAGAATAGAAGAACTACTACATTACCGTATTTTGATGATTTAAAAAATTACTGAAATTATTCCCGAGGCGCATTGATTTCACATCATGCATTTAGCTTATGCTACGTTTATTTTAGAATTTCACCCATCATTCACAATCCTTATATGAAACATGAACACATATTTATTTCCTTATTCTTTGCATTATAACACCAGAAATTGAGTTAATATGAGCTAGCTAACAATGCATGTCATTGGGATACACCTATTTCGACTATGAAGCCTTCTAAAAAAAACATTAACAGTGTTTTTTGTTTGATAGAAAAATAGAAGAACTACTACATTACCGTATTTTGATGATTTAAAAAAATTATCGAAAATTCTTCCTGAGGCGCATTGATTTCACATCGTGCATTTAGCTTACGCTACGTTTATTTTACATTTTGCCCATCATTCACAATCCTTATATGAAACATGAACACATATTTATTTCATTATTCTGTGCATTATAACGCCAGAAATCGAGTTAATATAAGGTAGCTAACAATGAATGTCATTGGGATACATCTATTTCGACTATGAAGCCCTCTAAAAAAAATACATTAACGGTGTTTTATCGTTTGATAGAAGAATAGAAGAACTAATTTTGATGATTTTAAAAATTTTAAAAAGAGTCTTTGTAGCAAAATTGAGAGCTGGGTTGTGAATTATAGGCAAAGTTCCAAAAATGGTGCAGTTCCCCTTTAAGCCCTGAAGATCATACATTGAGTTTTTGCTCCAGGTCATACGGCTTACAAAAAAAACATGCTAGGAAGTCGAGGTACCACCATCATGACCCCGCCCCCCTTTTTGTGATACCAGCAACGGGATGCAATTTTACTCCCCTATAAAAAGCCCCCACATCCTAAAGCCTTAAATCCAGTTCTAGACATCCACTCCCTAAAGTCCCTAAATAGCTCTAACTACCACTAACCTTTAACTAAACCTATGTTGTGTCTTCGTTTTTGTGTCTCCTCCAGAGGGTACCCCGATCCGAGGTAAGATGCTAATCATCAGAATGTAAAAAAAAACAAAAAAAACAACTAAACTACCCAAACTACATAACGAGACCTAACCACTCATAACACCATCCTACTGACTAAATAGGGTGATTGTCTAAGGAAAAAAAAACTACATTATCATCACTTTGTCATGTGTTTGTATTTTGTGTGTTCTGTGTTTTATATTCCCGTGTCCTGTGTCGTCACTAACGTTCTTCCATCTTTGTGGCATTTGTGTGTTTGTTCCTATAATACACTTTCCATAGTGTCAATGTGACGCATCACTCGTTTCTTGAAGAACTGGAAGGTGTGGGTGATGGTTAGTTTGAGGGACTGGGTTAGTGATGGACGAATGAAGCGACTGAAGACTAGTATAAGCTGGCAAGCTATGTGACCCCCCCTTTTTTTTATCCTTCTGGTCTCCACTACAGTTCAGAGACACTCCTGTAATGTTAATAAGCAAGAAGTTTTACAGAAATTTGCATTTATTCCCTCCTGGGTGTGACAGAGCTTCTTACAAAGATGGACCTTGCAAAGCTCGTTGGGGCTACGATTGCGTTGTTTTTTTTTTTGTTTGTTTTTTGTTTTGTTTTGTTTTTTTCTCATGTGAGGTAGATACCAAAGCAGAAAATAGTATGATTCAGTGTTTATTCTGAAGTTATGAAGTTTCATTAATCAGCAGGTAAGTGTGCCTTGGGATTTTTATGCAAGGGTCTAAAAATGCTGCAACAAGTGACGACAGAAATGTGAGTTTTGTATGTTCTGAACCTTCATTCTATGACATCTTTAACTCGAGGAGATATAAATAAGCCCAGGGAAGTTTCCAACAGCTTCCTTTAAGAAGGTTTCATTAATCAAATTGTCACAAACAGCTAGTGTGACTTATAGACTCGTTAAATATCGATATCCGGACTGAAAATCAAACTATGGAATGGATTGAGTAAGGAAATCAAACAATGCAAACAACGATGAGCCAATTCAAGAAACAATACAAGCAGTTGATGTTTGCTAAATCCAAGGATGAAGAGTCTTGAACCAGTCATGATGTGCTATATATATCACTATATTGACACTTACTATGGTACCCATTATGGCATTGGATGCTCATATCACCGAGTACTTTGGTACGTGACATAAAATGTAAAAAAATAAATAAAATAAAAAAAATAAAAATGTATTCAAAAAAAAATATTACGAAAGCAGGAAGTGAACAAATGTAACAGTTAATAATTTAATTTAATAAGCTTTGCTTCTTCCTACTCCTTTTGGACATGTGGAACTGGGAACTGATTTGACAAAAATAAAAAAAATTATTAAAAAAATAAAAACCTTAAACTATATTTGGAAAGCAGGAAGTGAACAAATGTAACAGTTACTGATTGTAAAAAGTACCAGATGGAGGGGTAGGATTTAATAAGCTTTGCTTCTTCCTACTCCTTTTGGACATGTGGAACTGGGAACTGATTTCATTCATTCATTCATTTTCTACCACTTTTCCTAACAAGGAAAATTAAAAAAAAATAAAAATTATTAAACAAACAAAAAAAAACCTTGAACTATATTAGGAAAGCAGGAAGTGAACAAATGTAACAGTTACTGATTGTAAAAGTACCAGATGGAGGGGTAGGATTTAATAAGCTTTGCTTCTTCCTACTCCTTTTGGACATGTGGAACTGGGAACTGATTATGGGATGCACTCAATTGGAATCTGATGCATGTTCAAATGAAATAAAACCATTACCAATCGGGAAAAAAATAAATAAATAAATAAATAAAAACTTTCCAACCAATATGTGTTGTGACACATATTTACGGATTTAGGATGTTTATTTGTTGTTTAAAATTCCAATGAAAAAACATCAGAATATTATATTTTCATTTCACCAATACTAAACTACCGTGCTGAACCTGAGGTAAGCGTTTGGGGTCAAACGGAAATAGTTGCAATCCTACCTGTGTCATGACTGATTTCACGGGTGTTACAACGCCATCACATGAGGTCTCTCCCTGGTTGGGCCACAATGCAATGACCTTGGGGCGGTGGCAGAGCGTGGCAAACCCGATACAGACGATACAGAGAACTGAAGCTTGTGACACCATGCGGTTACATGGGTGTCTTCTCTGCAGTGGCCGGACAGAAAGATTGATATTTAGGATCTTTATCCCATCATGGCGAAGAGAGAGCTCAGCCGGAAAGTCATGAGCTTTGGGTCTTGACTCAAGAGATAGGGTGAGGAGCTTTGTCGTTCGGGAGAAGCTCAGAGTAAAGCCAGATGAGGTGGCTTGGGTATTTAGTTTGTACGCCTCCTGGGCACCTCCCTGGTGAGGTGTTCTGGGAATGCCCAGCCCGAAGTAGGCCCTGGAGCAGACCTAGGATGCACTGGAGGGATTATGGCCTGGGAAAGCCTTGATGTACTCCCTGGTGGAACTGGAAGAGTTGGCTAGAGATCGGAAAGTCTGGACGTTTTTTTCCAGAGACTGCTAGTGAACGGCTGCACATCGAACGAGTGGTTAGCACGTTTTGAGTACTTTGAACGACCAGACCAAGACGTAGTCATCATTTTGCCCTAAGTCAGCTGGGATCAGCTCCATCATCAATCCGTCATCAAGGGTTTTGAGTACCTTGAAAGTCTAAAACTTGCTGTGCAAGTTCAGTTCAGGTTCAATTGACTGGCGACCAGACCAAGACATAGTCGTCTTTTTGCCCTAAGTCAGCTGGGATCGGCTCCATCATCAATCAATCAATCATCATCCATCCGTCATCAAGGGTTTTGAGTTCCTTGAAAGTCGAAAACTTGCTGTGCAAGTTCAGTTCAAGTTCAATTGACCGGCGACCAGACCAATATATAGTCGTCCTTTTGCCCTAAGTCAGCTGGGATCGGCTCCATCATCAATCAATCAATCCGTTATCAAGGTTTTTGAGTACCTTGAAAGTCGAAAACTTGCTGTACAAGTTCAGTTCAAGTTCGATTGACTGACGACCAGACCAAGACGTAGTCATCCTTTTGCCCTTACTCAACTGGGATTGGCTCCATCCGTGATCGTGACAGAATAAGCGGTACAGGAAGTACATTGATAAGATATTCCATCTCTCCTGAAACCTATTAAATTTTTATTTTTTTCCCAAAAATGTGTATGGAAAAATGTGAATTAAAATGCAAACGGTTAGTTTCTAGTAAATAATACTTTCCTCAGGTCATCTCTGTTTAAAATTACTTTATTGGATACATTTTCATCAAGTGTCTTCTTGGCTACAACTACTTTTCAATCAAATACGGGTTGCGATCCAGCGAGCAGCGTTTGCGTGAGAAGGTAGAGTGGAATTGAACGCAATCTAAGCCTCTTGCAGGCCTGGCTTGGCCTTAAAGCAAGAACGAGGGAATGAGACCGCGCCAGTTATTTTGTTGATAGCCTACAGAAATCAATCAAGGCTTGCTGGAGCACGCTAATTGAATTACACAAGTGGGTCTGGCACGGGGAGGGGGGACGGGGGTCCACTTGGCAAAGCCGCTGCAAATCAGTGACGGGGTGGGAAGACCACAACTTGGGGCGTTTTTACACAATTAATCACTCATGCCTGAATCCGTTATTTTTTTTCTGTCATTTCTAGTTTTGCACCCAAATCTTAATATCTGGGTTAGGACTCGGACTCGGACTCGGACAAATTATAGTGCAGTGTAATGATCGGACATTTTTTGCCAGTGTATGTTTTGGTGTTCCTCAAATTGCTGTTTATGTTTTTCTGCAGGTCGACTTACTTTAGGAACCTATATGACCGTTTGTTACCGAGGTTTTATGTTAACCTGGTCTACCTACACCATTCCGCAAGTCTACCAAATTTTACCACCGATACGACCAAACCAATAAAAAGCTACTAAAAAGTATGACGGATCAATCTGGATATTTAGGACCCCTAACAAAGGAAATGCAATAAAGTCTATGGTACTAAATTTTAATGAATTGTAACGCTTGGTGGAGCAACAACGCTATCTTCATTCATTCATTCATTTTCTACCGCTTTTCCTCACGAGGGTCGCGGGGGTGCTGGAGCCTATCCCAGCTGTCTTCGGGCGAGAGGCGGGGTACACCCTGGACTGGTCGCCAGCCAATCACAGGACACATATAGACAAACAACCATTCACACTCACATTCATACCTATGGACAACTATGAAGTGGCTAATTAACCTAGCATGTTTTTGGAATGTGGGAGGAAACCGGAGTACCCGGAGAAAACCCACGCATGCACGGGGAGAACATGCAAACTCCACACAGAGATAGCCGAGGATGGAATTGAACTCGGGTCTCCTAGCTGTGAAGCCTGTGTGCTAACCACCCGGCCGCTGTGCAGCCCTGGTTCAGTATATTTTTCATCAAAAATAGTAGTCATGCCAAAATGTTGTGTTGCTGCTGGATGTTCACAGTCACATCCGAGTGATACTGTCGTGGGGGTGCTGGAGCCTATCCCAGCTGTCTTCGGGCGAGAGGCGGGGTACACCCTGGACTGGTGGCCAGCCAATCACAGGGCACATATAGACAAACAACCATTCACACTCACATTCATACCTATGGACAATTTGGAGTCGCCAGTTAGCATGTTTAGCATGTTAGCAAACTAGCATGTTTTTGGAATGTGGGAGGAAACCGGAGTACCGGGAAAAAAAAAAAACCCACACACACGGGTAGAACATGCAAACTCCACACAGAGATGCCCGAGAGTGGAATTGAACCTTGGTCTCCTAGCTGTGAGCCCTGCGTGCTAACCACTTTTTCCACCGTGCAGCCATGTGAGTTCATATTATGTCTAATATCTCTTATGTTCTCTTATTATACAAACTATATTGGGTAATACAAGCGGAAAGGTGACTATAGGGGTGTTATTTCATGTCCGGAGGGCTCTAATGTTAAAAATGTGTATCGTTAAAATTTGTAAATAATGTGGAAAATAAACAGGTTTTATGCACTGTAACTACATAAATGTTCTATTTATAAGTAAATAATACTACTTTGATGTACATATGTTTGCAATACATATGTAGTAGTACAGGGCTTAGTATGTAGTATAGTTGATATCCTAACAAGAGCATGTAATCCAAATGCCAGTTAGAATGCCAATTTAATATAAAATCCATTCCATGTTTTTGGAACGTGGGAGGAAACCCACGCATGCACGGGAAGAACATGCAAACCCCACACACACAGGAATCGAACTCGGGTCTTTTAGCTGTGTGGCATGCGTGCTAACCGCTCAGGTTCCAAAATCATCCAAAGAAATAGTATATGCGGAGACGTCGGAACGGGGGCAGACATGACACCAGGCCTCATGCAGTATTCACTTCAGAAGCAGAGAATGGAACCATCAACTGCTGTTGGTGGCCCAGAAAGCCTTTTATCAGCAAAGAGAACAGCCTGGGTGCATGTTTTAATGTGCTTGGGAAGGCTAATTTTCAGCAATTATTTCAGTGCTGCATTTCCTCTTTTTCCAAAAAAAAAAAAAAAAAAAAAAAAAAAAAAAAAACGACACTCCCGCTCTGGCTAGCCTGAGGCCGGCTGAGTCGGCAGAGTGCAAGTCTGGGAAATAAATAATGAGCCCACTTTGTTTAAAAAGGTACATTGGAATAGTAGTATACAGAGCACAATGTATGTGATGCTGAAGTTGAGGTATAGATCGTACATATAGTCAAAATCAGGGGTCGGCAACCCGTCGATCGCTATTGACCGATCAATCTTTGAGAATTTGTCAGTCAATCTCGAAAACATTTAAAAAAAAATCCCAGCTAGCACCACACGATCGCTTTCTATAATATAGTACTACTCAAATAAATTAGGGATTACATTACATTACATTTCATTTTCCCGCCCTCAGATTTTAAAGAATTTTATTTTTTTTATTTAATTTTAATTTTAAAAATTTGAATTAGAATTTTACTGATTTTTAAAGAATTTATTATACGTATATATATATATATATATATATATATATATATATATATATATATAGGATATTGTAGAATTTGTAATGTATTGTAATGTAGAATTAATTTTATACATTTTTGTACAAGAATTTATATATATTTATATATAGAATTTATATATAATAAATTCTTTAAAAATCAGTAAAATTCAAATTCAAATTTTTTAAATTAAATAAAAAAAAATACAATTCTTTAAAATCTGAGGGCGGGAAAATGATGGAATATTAAAAAAAAAAAAATATATATATATATATATATATATATATATATATATATATATATATATATATATATATATAATCTTTATCTCTATCTCTCTCGCTATCTCTATCTCTCTCTATCTCTCTATCTATCTCTCTTTATCTCTATCTATCTTTCTCTATCTCTATCTCGCTCTCTCTATCTTTCTTTATCTCTATCTCTCTATCTATAGTATATCCCAACAAAATGATTCAACTCTCATTTTCATCAAGAAAAAAAAAACTGTGTCTATCTTTGTTCCGATTGTTATCAATCTGCAGTAGAACTTTGGTACGTCTCAGCAAAAATACATCTGGGATGTCAACAAAGAACGATGCATTTGAGTTTCAATGGGAAAGATGGACGCCGAGTTCTTATAAAATGCATTTCTGCCACCTGTCTTTTTTTCACTTTAAAACCAAATGACTTATGAAAAAACATATAAATACATCTTTGGTATGGAATGAAGAAAAGGGAAATAGTGGAAAAAGTTTGGACACCCCTGGTGTCGAGAATTGTCTGACTTCTTCCTGAAAATTCAACTAATTACGACATTCTCTACCCCCCCCCCCCCTGCTTGTTTCTACCTGGTGTTGTCATTTCTCAGGTGCCTTGCAGATTGAGAACAGCGAGGAGACGGACCAGGGGAAGTACGAGTGCGTGGCGTCTAACATTGAAGGCGTGCGCTACTCGTCCTCCGCTAACCTTTATGTGCGAGGTAGGGAGACAACCAGTCTTAGAGCCCCCCCCCCCAAAAAAAAAAAAAAAACCTAACATGTCAGCTCAGTTGAGCTTAACAAATGATAATTGCTTCCCTTTTAGCTCTATTTGCAAAAAAAAAAAATGTGTTTTTCGGGATTATCCCACTAGTATAAATATTTTAGCGCTGATATTATTATTATTAGCCGATTGTAAAAAAATCTAACTGATGTTCTTTTTGTGTTATGATGTAACACTCCATTTTTGTCTTCCAACGCCATGCCCTACTCGCTTGGAAGGAAATACGTAGCACAAGAAGCCGTATGTCTTTGCTTTATCGGTTGTGAGACGCCTTTTAATTGTAATTGTTTTGCCCCACCCACTCCTTTCTCCACCCCTATCCAAAAGGTTGGTTAGTTTTTTTTTTGTTTTGTTTTTTTTTTTGTTATTTTTTCAGGCACAGAAGCAAAACGGTAAGTCTGGATTTTGATTGAGTGGATCGGTATATTATAAATGGCCACCAATCAAAATCTACCTAAACCCATTGCCTTTATTCTGATGGCTTCCAACTGTTAAGACAGCTAACGCAGTCATGACATCAAATAACGTCCTTTATACTGTCTTTTTTTTTTTTTTTTTACACAAGGATACAGTCGGCACTCATTGGCTCCCGAGGGGACATTGCGTTTCCCGTTGGTGTACATGTGATACGGCCAAACGCCGTTGCTGAACCACTAATGCAAAATGACAATGAATCCCAGTTTAGTGAGGTTTAATAATTTCAGGCAGATGCACTTTCATGATGTATTATTTATACGTCGCATATTAAATAAAGATGCCTCGGTGTCTACTCGCTTTGTTCCTTCTGCTGCGTACCAAATAACTTTGTTCCCAATAAATAATTCACTAGTATGACATTATGAATTGGGTCGGGAAGAATATTTGTATGTACTGTATGCCATTGTATTGTATTGTACCAGCCTGTGAAGTACAACAATACGCTGCAGTAAGACTATTAAATATACTGCGCTACGCGTATAGTACATAATCATGGGAACATGTGGTTACAGCATTTGAAATCAATAATTCACGCGGTCTCTATAAATATTAGTTTAAAAAAGTCATAATTATTATGCAGGGACCCCGCCTCCCCCCATGCCCCCCCATGGCTACTACATGTGATTACACTTGTTATGCCCTGAATGGTGTCAACCTTGTGTCTCTTTTCAGTTGACTTTTGTCGATG
The DNA here is from genome assembly GCF_030265055.1 of Doryrhamphus excisus. Taxonomy (NCBI): domain Eukaryota; kingdom Metazoa; phylum Chordata; class Actinopteri; order Syngnathiformes; family Syngnathidae; genus Doryrhamphus; species Doryrhamphus excisus. The sequence continues at coordinate 971,632 of NC_080470.1, read as the reverse complement.
GATTCTGATACGTGATGTTTGACAATGTTTTTGTTCACAAAGCCAATTGCACCCTGAGGTTAGCAGTTGCGGTAACGAGATTTTTTCATTAAAAATAAAAAATAAATAAAAATAAAAAAAATTAATTGTCACACCGACCCATTCCGAGAAAGTCGCCGATCGGTCAAAAATGTTCAATCTTGAACCGCAACTGCTAACCTCAGCACCAAAGTTGTGTCTGTTTTATTTTTATCTCATTAGTTTTTTCTTTATTTTGGTTTTATTTGAGTACCTTATTTAACTAAAGCATATCCAGCCACCATTGGAGACTTTAAAAAAACTTTAAATAATAATTTTTATTTTATTTTTTTTTTACCCTTACATGGCGACATTAATGATTGATCTGATTGTTTTTTGGTATTTAATATGAAGTTGGTCGGCAAGTGGGTGTCACCAGTTGCAGGGACAGTGGGGGGGCGGGGGGGATTCAAGCGAAGGGAAATGTAGCTGCAGCTAAAACACCTTGAGGTGGCTTTTTTTACTCTCTCTGTGTTTCCCCTATTTTTCTCTTCTCCTCATGTCATTGTGTTCTGCATCAACCCCTTTACATCCCTCAGAGCTTCGAGAAGGTTGGTGTGTTTTTTCTTTTTTACTTTTTTTAACCCACATTTGAAAGAAAAAAAAAAAAAATCACAATGTTAAAAAAAAAAAAAAATGCCTTTTACATAGCTCAATTCATTTTGGAATTAAAGTTATAAAAAAATAATAATCAAATTCAAACTGTTAAATGAATTTATTTATTTTCCAAGGGAAAAAAAAAAATGAAATGAAATCAAACCCGACTAGATTCGGGTTTTGTTAATTTAATTTTATGTTTGCATTGTGGGGCCTTTTCTCGTTTTGCATCCTTTGGTATTGCTTCTGCACCAGAAGGCTTTCTTGCACTTGTTGTCATGGAAACCCAGCATGTGGAAATAAGGGGACTTGTTGCATGATGGGAGAATGTAACTGCGCTCGCATGCCTGTCCAGAACCCCTTTGGCCGTACTGGTTCCCTTTCCTTGTCCTTTCTATGTCTTCTGTGTTCCTTTTTGGACTTTTCTTTGTTTTTCTGATAAATGTTCTCCCCACGTTATCCTTTCTGGTTTTCCTTTGGTTCCGGTATTGTTTTATGTTGTAATTATGGCGTGTTTGTGTGTTTTTCTTTCATTCGGTTATATTTCTAAACTTATTTGTCCTTTCATTTTTTTTTTTTTTTTTTTTTTTTTTTTAAATGTCTGTCTTTTTCTGGATTCTTTGTTTGCCGGATTTGTGTTTTTTTTTTTGTTTTTTTTCTTTTTTCCCAAATCATGCTACTCTGCTTCTTGACTCTTGAAATGCATATGGAAAATGCGGAATGAAATACTAAGTGTGTATGCAGCCAGTGTTTCTGTCATCTGGTTTCAAACAATCCGTGACTGAAAATTTGGACTTCAGTGGGCTTCTTCATGGTGAACGCAGGCGGCCATTAAGACACCGTTTGTGATATCGCTCGGATAAAAAAAAAACTATTTAACCGTTTTTACATCACATTTGTTTGGTTCTTAGCTGGAACACAGCCATAGTTCCATAGACTAGTTTCACAGATCGTTCAGAAATTCGACGGTAACGTCAATCATGACAAGATTCGCAAAAAAGTCTCAAGAATCCATGTTCCAAAATAAACCGTAAGTCAGCCATTTTGGTTTTCGGCAAAAACCAACAAGCTAGTCCTGGGCACTTTGACCAAATGAGCCCAAATTAAAAACATGGACACTAGATGTTATATTGCGAAGGATTGTAGACCGTTCCATAAAAAGCGGGCGTTGCACGACAACAAATTTATTGCTCGATCTGACAGTTTGCCACTAAACTGTCAACGGTCATAACTCAGCTTCATACGCTTGGGTTTTCATCATAATTGGTGCATACCGTCGATGACCGGAGCTAATCTTGCCAAATAATGCGACACGAACCACCTCTGCGGTTGTAGGAAAAGGGTCCTGGTGTTTAATTAATACAGTACTTATGTAGACTTCATGAACAATAGCAATGATGTGCATTCCCAGAATTCAGTTCTTATCTGGTCATGCCTTCTGACTGGACCTAAGTACTTTGGCAGAACATATTAGACCCCAAACACATCTTGTGTAACAATCAAGTCATGTTGGCGTCCCAAAGAGTCATTTTAAAAGACCCCCCTTTTGGGGGTACCAAACCCCAAAAGCAAACAATTATTATTATCATTATTAATTTGTTGGGCCTCCCGGACGCCTCCCTGGTGAGGTGTTCTGGGCATGCCCAGCCGGGAAAAGGCCCCGGGGCAGACCTAGGACCTAATCAGTTCCCGGTTCCACATGTCCGAAAGGAGTAGGAAGAAGCAAAGCTTATTAAATCCTACCCCTCCATCTGGTACTTTTACAATCACTAACTCTTACATTTGTCCACTTCCTGCTTTCCTAATATAGTTTTTTTTATATTTTTTTTCATTTTTTTATTTTTTGTCAAATCAACCCTCGTGAAAAAAAGCGGTAGAAAATGAATGAATTAATGAAATCAGTTCCCAGTTCCACTTTTATTTTTATTTTTATTTTTATTTTTATTTTTATTTTTATTTTTATTTTTATTTTTATTTTTATTTTTATTTTTATTTTTATTTTTATTTTTATTTTTATTTTTATTTTTATTTTTATTTTTATTTTTATTTTTATTTTTACAGTTCCACATGTCCAAAAGGAGTAGGAAGAAGCAAAGATTACTAAATCCTACCCCTCCATCTGGTACTTTTACAATCAGTAACTCTTACATTTGTTCACTTCCTGCTTTCCTAATATAGTTTAAGGGTTTTTTTTTTTTTTTTAATTTTTTTTTTTTTTTTGTCAAATCAGTTGACAGTTCCACATGTCCAAAAGGAGTAGGAAGAAGCAAAGTTTTAAAGCCCAAGACACACTAAATCAAGATGAATCACAAAAAAAAACCATTCATCAAATACCAGAATAGTTGTCGATTAACTGGATAATTGATTAATAATCGATTAATTGCTACAACTCTATGAAATATTCACATAAAATTGTGCACTAACGATCGTAGCTTACCAAGCAACTGTAACAAACACAACCGGAAACATAAAAATGTCGAATCGAGTCGTAGGGTCCCTGAACGCCACCAATCACAAGGTGGCATTTCTGTCCCTCACATTAGCGTTCATAAAGCCTGACAAAAAATTCCCACTCGGATGATCAGGACATCGGAAGAAGAGGTTGCAGAAAGACTGCGCTGTTCCGTACGCATGTGAACGCATCACCTCCTGATATCTGCCTGCTTTTGAATGTGCTTGCATGTCCAGCTACGCGTCTTGCGTGTAACGTTGGGAAAGAAAGCTAGATTACACCTTATGTTCTCACTGGCCAAAGACGACAAAAAAAAACACGATTTCTATTAGATAACGCTTATAAAGATCAAAGTTTTAATGTTTTGTTCTTATGCAAATATATGAACGCAGTCTCGATCTGAATGCTAATACTCAACGAAGGCATAACCCCAGAAATTCTTACGATAAAATAAAGTTGATAAACTACAAATCGGATGCCCCCCCCCCTGCCATAACTCCTGTCACTTTCCTTTGGGTAATAATTTCCATTTTGATGAGCCGCCCATAGAGCCTCTTTAGCACGGGCGCGGCCAAGGTATGCTAATACAGGCCGACCCCCCCGCAGCTTCTATGGAAATGTCGTAGACTTCAACCAGCCGCCGTAACAAAAGGATCTCCATACAGCGCCGGCAAGAGGGTGTAATCTCAGCTTCAAGGTGACACTAAAGGCTGCACATTATTTTGGCTTCCCCCCCCCCTCTTCATTTTGGGGCAGCAAAAACCTGCCCTATCAAAATGGCCGATAATGTCCACCTTCTGACCTCTGTTTTGAATTTTTTTTTGTTTTTGTTTTTTTGGCGCAAATCCCTCCACAACACCGCCCACTTATTAACGCTAGTGCAGTACTCTGGCATTCTCTCTCGACTGCTTTTCACCTCGTTCACTGTAAGTCTTTTTTTGTCTTTCTCTCCACATTGGGGCTTGAAACAAGGTAATGGTAACAAGGTAGAGGCGTATGTTTATTTGCTTTTTCTCTCCGTTCTAAACGGGCCGGCTGGGATCCTGGTCTACGTGAATGAGAAGCCTGTCCATGCAGTCCGGGATTCTTTATGTCCGTTGCGTCCTTTTTCTGCACTGCGGTTTACGGTTAAGAAAACAGACGGCCATTTTTGTGCTGACTAAAATGTGAAACGGCAGCACATTCATTAGTTTAATCATTAATCCCAGCTGTCTTCGGGCGTAAGGCGGGGTACACCCTAGACTGGTCGCCAGCCAATCCCAGGGCACATATAGACAAACAACCATTCACACTCACATTCATACCTATGGACAATTTGGAGTCGCTAATTAACCTAGCATGTTTTTGGAATGTGGGAGGAAACCGGAGTACCCGGAGAAAACCCACGCATACACGGGGAGAACATGCAAACTCCACACAGAGATGCCCGAGGGTGGAATTGAACTCAGGTCTCCTAGCTGTGAAGCCTGTGTGCTAACCACCCGGCCTGTGTGCAGCCCTGGTTCAGTATATTTTTCATCAAAATAGTAGTCATGCCAAAATGTTGTGTTGCTGCTGGATGTTCACAGTCACATCCGAGTGATACTGTCGTGGGGGTGCTGGAGCCTATCCCAGCTGTCTTCGGGCGTAAGGCGGGGTACACCCTAGACTGGTCGCCAGCCAGCCAATCACAGGGCACATATAGACAAACAACCATTCACACTCACATTCATACCTATGGACAATTTGGAGTCGCTAATTAACCTAGCATGTTTTTTTTGGAATGTGGGAGGAAACCGGAGCACCGGGAGAAAACCCACGCATGCACGGGGAGAACATGCAAACTCCACACAGAGATGCCCGAGGGTGGAATTGAACCCTGGTCTCCTAGCTGTGAGGCCTGCACGCTAATCACTCCGCCCGGTTGTAAACATTAATTCATTCATTCATTTTCTACTGGTTGCTGGAGCCTATCCCAGCTGTCTTCGGGCAAGTGGCAGGGTCCACCCTGAACTGGTGGCCAGCCAGCCCAGCCAGCCAATCACAGGGCACATATAGACAAACAACCATTCACACTCACATTCATACCTATGGACAATTTGGAGTCGCTAATTAACCTAGCATGTCGCTAATTAACCTAGCATGTTTTTGGAATGTGGGAGGAAACCGGAGTACCCGGAGAAAAACCCACGCATGCACGGGGAGAACATGCAAACTCCACACAGAGATGCCCGAGGGTGGAATTGAACCCTGGTCTCCTAGCTAGTGAGGTCTGTGCGCTAACCCCTAGACCACCGTGCCGCCAAAATTTTAAAGCTGTTTTGGTGAAGTGCCTACACTGGGAATCGGATACCGAATGCATATTTTTATAACTTTTGTACCACAGTACATACATATATATCCAGAATATGACTGCTTATCAGCTCAGTCATCTCCGACAAGCGTTTGATGCCGACTACCCATCAATCATTAGCGCCCCGGTAGAATGTTTCGGAGCGTTTCATAACAGCACGATGACAGATTTCCCGATGACTCTTCTTCCCTTTTTCCAGCTCCGGTTTTCGAACAGAATATTCCCACAAATCAGAACGCTCATCAGTGACAGCAAAAAGCGAAAAGACACCCTACTGTAGCTTGTTTCCACCTTTATGGTTCAAACGACTTTGGTATGGCGCCGACTGTCAAAAGACATAACTTCCTTTTTTTGGTTGTCTTCTGTAGGAATAATTCTCAGCACTTGAGTTTGACAATGAGAAAATAATTTAAAAATAATAATAATAATAATAATTTAAAACAAGGATTATCATTTAAAGCTTACCGCTAAGCGAGTTCACCAAGCTTCCGATCTCATTCCACATCACAAAATCCATTGAATTTGTAATTCTCGTAATTTTACATTAATAATTCCGATTTTGGGTTGCACATCGGTCGAGTGGTTAGCGCACAGACCAGGGTTCAATTCCACCCTTGGCCATCTCATCTAATTTGCGACTCCAAATTGTCCATAGGTATGAATGTGAGTGTGAATGGTTGTTTGTCTATATGTGCCCTGTGATTGGCTGGCTGGCCACCAGTCCAAGGTGGACTCCGCCTCTTGCTCGAAGACAGCTGGGATAGGCTCCAGCAACCGGTAGAAAATGAATGAATGAATTAATGTTTACAACCGGGCTGAGTGATTAGCGTGCAGGCCTCACAGCTAGGAGACCAGGGTTCAATTCCACCCTCGGTAATCTCTGTGTGGAGTTTGCATGTTCTCCCAAGTGCATGCGTGGGTTTTCTCCGGGTACTCCGGTTTCCTCCCACATTCCAAAAAAACATGCTAGGTTAATTGGCCACTCCAAATTGTCCATAGGTATGAATGTGAGTGTGAATGGTTGTTTGTCTATATGTGCCCTGTGATTGGCTGGCTGGCCACCAGTCCAGGGTGTACCCTGCTTCTCGCCCGAAGACAGCTGGGATAGGCTCCAGCACCCCCACGACAGTATCACTCGGATACTGTGAACATCCAGCAGCAACACAACATTTTGGCATGACTACTATTTTGATGAAAAATATACTGAACCAGGGCTGCACAGCGGACGAGTGGTTAGCACACAGGCTTCACAGCTAGGAGACCCGAGTTCAATTCCATCCTCGGTAATCTCTGTGTGGAGTTTGCATTTTCTCCCAAGTGCATGCGTGGGTTTTCTCCGGGTACTCCGGTTTCCTCCCACATTCCAAAAACATGCTAGGTTAATTAGCCACTCCAAATTGTCCATAGGTATGAATGTGAGTGTGAATGGTTGTTTGTCTATATGTGCCCTATATTAAATATATTTTACAGTAAGTCGGTTACAGGCTCAGTCACATTGTGTGGTTTATTTATTGTCTGGAAAATATGGTAGAGTTTACCGTTCAAAATCTTTTGGTGGAAACCCGATTAGATTCGTGCATGGTGTCGATTTATGCATCGCTGCTGATTCACGTGTACGTCGACGTCGTAAGTTTCGAGACAGCCTCATTCACTCAGGCACAACAGCTCCCGGTCCATTGACCGACCTGAGCCCCGGGGAGAGAAGAGCACCATCAGACACATTCCGATCGAGCATGTCCGCTGGAAAAACACACCTTTTGTCCTATCCCATGCAAACATTTATTTGAATTGGAGACCATAAGAATGGAAAGTCGAAGAAAAGTACGAGAAAAATGCATTCTTTTACGACACACAACTGCATTCCAGTACTGTCCATAGAGCTGCTCGGACTTAGTCCTCGTTGTGGATTTGTTCATTTTGATTTCTCCTCCATCGTTTGACTTTGTGTGTCTGGCGTAGTTCTTTTTTTTTTTTTTTTTTTTGGGGTAGTGACGGCATGCCTGGAAGGGCTCGGGTGACATTCTTGGATTGTACTGGTTCTCTGGTGTTAGCCCAATTGGATGGGGGCACGCCCGTATGTCACTCCTGTCATATAGCCACACCCATGCATGTCTGTGTGATGAATGGGCTGCCCTTTCACTCACTTTTTTTTTTTTTTTGAAAAAAAAAATTGAATGCAAAGATTTTCTGTCTCCATATAATGGACTTGTGTTTTAATGTCTTTTAATGTTTTTTTTTTTTTTTTTTTTTAGAAAATAACTACATTTGTAATCCAGAACAACTAAAAAATAATACAAATTCTTAGATTCTTAGAAATGAAATACACAATATTCCTATCATATTCCTGTCATATCTGGTTCTGATAATCAGTGGGGGATTTTAAGCTTTTTTTTTAAGTTTTTTTTTTTTTTTTACAGTTTTTCTTCTTCTACCTCAAAAGTAATTATTCCTTTATTTTGTTACATTATGTCCAAAGTAGGAAATTGTTTGACACAAAAAAGCATTTTTTTTCAAAATTTTTTTTTACATTTTTTTTTACAGTTTTTCTTCTTCTACCTCAAAAGTAATTATTCCTTTATTTTGTTACATAATGTCTAAAGAACTAAATGGTTTGACACAAAAAACATTTTTTTTCAAAAATTTTTTTTTACATTTTTTTTTACAGTTTTTCTTCTTCTACCTCAAAAGTAATTATTCCTTTATTTTGTTACATTATGTCCAAAGTAGTAAATGGTTTGACACAAAAAAGCATTTTTTTTAAGTTTTTTTTTTTTTTAAGTTTTTTTACAGTTTTTCTTCTTCTACCTCAAAAGTAATTATTCCTTTATTTTGTTACATTATGTCCAAAGTAGTAAATGGTTTGACACAAAAAAGCATTTTTTTAAGTTTTTTTTTTTACATTTTTTTACAGTTTTTCTTCTTCTACCTCAAAAGTAATTATTCCTTTATTTTGTTACATTATGTCCAAAATAGTAAATGGTTTGACACAAAAAAGCATTTTTTTTTAGTTTTTTTTTTTTTTTTTTTTTTTTTTTTTACAGTTTTTCTTCTTCTACCTAAAAAATAATTATTCATTTATTTTGTTACATTATGTCCAAAGAACTAAATGGTTTGACACAAAAACATTTTTTTTCAAAAAAAAATTTTTACATTTTTTTTTACAGTTTTTCTTCTTCTACCTCAAAAGTAATTATTCCTTTATTTTGTTACATTATGTCCAAAGTACTAAATGGTTTGACACAAAAAAGCATTTTTTTTAGTTTTTTTTTTTTTTTTTTTTTTACAGTTTTTCTTCTTCTACCTAAAAAATAATTATTCATTTATTTTGTTACATTATGTCCAAAGTAGCAAATGGTTTGACACAAAAACACATTTTTTATTTTGTTACATTATGTCCAAAGTAGTAAATGGTTTGACACAAAAAAGCATTTTTTTTAAGTATTTTTTTTTTACAGTTTTTCTTTTCTTTTTTTCTTTTTTAATTATTCCTTTATTTTGTTACATTATGTCCAAAGTAGGAAATGGTTTGACACAAAAACACATTTTTTTTAAGTTTTTTTTTTTTTTTTTTTACAGTTTTTCTTCTTTTACCTCAAACGTAATTATTCCTTTATTTTGTTACATTATGTCCAAAGTAGTAAGTGGTTTTCCACAAAAAAGCATTTTGTGGCTAAAAAGGGTGTTAAAACTCAGCAACAGCCTGCTTTTAGTGATTAAAAAAAATTAAAATAAAATAGTCATTTCAGTAAATATCAACTCCCATAATGGATGCATGTGTTTTTTTTAATGTGTATTTTTTAGGGGGAGTTTGAGTCCAAATTTCCCATTGCAGCCATCATGAACCCGATATGTTTTTAAAACAATCATAAATGGCCTGAATGTGCAATCATCTCCATACCCAAATCGACCCCCCCCCACCCAAACCCCCCCACACCTCACATCGACACACTCCAAGGCCTCCCAGGTTGCTCTTGTAGTTCAGTCTTGCTTTTAAGCCCCAGTGTGTGAGACCTTCAAACTCTATTTGAGCCATGATTTGTCTTTTGCTTTTGTTCGGAATCACAGTCTCCTTATTCTACCCCCCCCCACACTTATACCCCTCCTCTATCTACCTTTCTACAACCCCCCCAATCCCAACCCGATGCGTACTGTACAGTATGTCTATACTGTATATCCACTTGTCTATCTGCTTGTCAACATCGGCCGTTTTTGCTGCTGGTGTTTTTTATCGTTTTGTTTTTTCCGACTTTTCTGTCTCAGCTTCTCCATTTTTGTTCATCATTTGATATTCTCTTCCATTTCTATTCTCCTTGACCTTCTTCTTTTGCATCCCAACAAACATTTTAATGTCAATTTTTCGCAATGTCACAAAATGGCAACACTTGGAATGAATTGTCTAGGTTATTTTTTTTTTTATTATTTTTTTTTTTTTTGCTAAATCCTCTTAAAATATTAACTACATGCTGTCTCTAGCTGAACCACCTGGCATGTGTAGAGATAATCCTCCTGTGATGATATTAGCGAACATACTTACACCTTCAAAACGTTGTAGGCCAATAAATGTGCAATAAAAATTAAAAAAAAAAAAAAAAGTGCTTATTGGGATGCTTCTCATGCAGTCATTAGTGTTTTTCTACTCTTGCGTAACGTACACACGCACAGCCATGCCTCGAAAAAACACACAAATTCAAATAGTACATGTGTATTTATATGTATATATGTACACCTACACATTACCTTAATTATCACGTATACTCATTTCAACTCCTCCTCGGTTCTCCTTGATTCCTATCCGCCCTTTCGTCATTCACTCTTTCATCACCCCCCCCCCCTTCTATCTCTCAAATTCTTGTCACAACAACTCTAGTTGTTTTCTATGTACTCGTAGACACACACCTCCTTCCTGTGTACTTATGTTGTGTTAACCGGGACTGCGATGTGACAACGTGCCGCCATCGCATTTTGTCACATTAGCTGACGAGGAATAAAAAAAAAAAAAAAAAAAAAAAAAAAAAAAATTTCACACACTATTGAAGTGGGTTACCTCCCCCCCTTTTACCCGACTCCAAACCTCCCCACTCTTTTCCACTTCCTGTTTTTACTCTTTGCTCCTCTGTTCCCTTCCGTTTCTATCCTCTCCTCTGATGCTTTGACCTTGACCTTTGTCTCTCTTCTTTGCTCTCCAATCGTCTTTTGTCTGGGCATGCTAGCGACCCTTCAGTTATATTCCTCTATGCATTTTTATCTCAATTTTTTATATCTGATTTTGTTATCGTTTGACTCCTTAATTTGACCTCGATCTATTTATGCATGCTGTCTGTGAAACTGATAGCTGCATCTATCAATGGAACCGTGTCAGATCTTAATAAGGCTTTGTCCAGTGGATCTACCCTCAACCACAAAAATCTGATTAAAGTTTCTCATCTTTAAGGTACGGATATACTAGTTAGAGGCAGGCGACAAGTTCAAATAACGTATATATGTATGTGTGTCGACAACCATAGAGGCCGGTAACCCTACACTTCCTGTGCTTGCGAAGAGAAGCCTCTAATAGGGGCCTGAGTGGACAGGAAGTACCAGGTGTTTGGCCTCATTGTACTATAAGTACTATCATATCACATATAAATATGACAAGGCGCTACATTTTAATAGACAACGCGATCGGGTGATGTTGTAGTTGGAAAAAAAAAAAAAAGTTCAGTTCCAAAGATGAGAAACTCGTAATAGATTTTTGTGTCTTTAATTGTGCTGTGATGGGTCAAATATTGGTCAATGGAACCTTGTTGCTATGACTCGTTGCTTTCTTGTTAATCTATATTGTTGTTCAAGCAGTTTTGTTAGTTTAGTTCCTTATTTGTATATTTTTTTTCACGTTTTGAAAAGTCTATTTTTATTTGTTTTTGAGTTCTCATTACAATGTTTTTTTTTTGTTGTGTTCAATACCTCCATGAGAAGGGTCCATTTTCATCGACTTCTTTTTTTTGTTACTTCTCTTTCTCTTTTGAAAACCCTTGTGCCCTCTTTGTCATCCTCTCCCCTTTTCATGCCTTCTCGCAGTCCGCCGGGTTCCGCCTCGCTTCTCCATTCCGCCGACCAGTCAGGAAATTATGCCGGGCGGGAGCGTGAACATAACGTGCGTGGCGGTGGGATCCCCCATGCCGTACGTCAAGTGGATGTTGAATTCCGATGACTTGACGCCCGAGGATGAGATGCCGGTGGGTAGGAACGTTCTGGAGCTGAGCAGCGTCCGCGAGTCGGCCAACTACACCTGCGTGGCGATGAGTAGCCTCGGAATCATTGAAGCTGTGGCGCAGATCACCGTCAAATGTAAGAGGAAGTAGCCATCAAACCAGGAAGTACTTGATTGTTTTGGTTCTTACTGACCGAATCGTGTCCTGTCATCGAAACAGCTCTTCCAAAGCCTCCTGGTACTCCAGTGGTGACTGAAACCACCGCGACTAGCGTCACCATCACTTGGGATTCCGGGAACCCCGATCCAGTAACCTACTACATCATCCAGTATCGAGCGAAATCCCCGGAAAGCAAGTACGAGACGGTGGACGACATCACCACGACGCGTTACAGCATCGGCGGCCTCTACCCCAACACAGAGTACGAAATCCGAGTCTCGGCCGTCAACACAATCGGCCAGGGTCCTCCCAGTGAGCCAGTGGAGACCAGGACTGGTGAGCAAGCCCCGGCTAGTCCGCCTCGTAACATCCAAGCTCAGATCATATCCCAAAACACCATGATGGTGCGCTGGGAGGAACCGGAGGAACCCAACGGGCAGATTAAGGGCTACCGGGTTTATTACACCATGGACGACTCCCAGCCGATGAGCCTCTGGCAGATTCACAACGTCCAGGACAGCATCATCACAACAATTCAGAGCCTGGTTCCTCAAGAGACCTACACCATCAAAGTCCTGGCCTTTACCTCGGTGGGCGATGGACCCTTCTCAGAACCAATCCATGTTAAAGTGCTGCAAGGAGGTAAGGATATGAAGTTTCATGGTAATGGTAATAGTAATGGTAATGGTAATGGTAATTACATTATGGTTACATTTGTTCACTTCCTGCTTTCCTAATATAGTTTTTTTTTTAATTTTTTTTTTGTCAAATCAGTTCCCAGTTCCACATGTCCAAAAGGAGTAGGAAGAAGCAAAGCTTATTAAATCCTACCCCTCCATCTGGTACTTTTACAATCAGTAATTGTTACATTTGTTCACTTCCTGCTTTCTTAATATAGTTTAAAGTTTTTTGTTTTTTTTTGTCAAATCAGTTCCCAGTTCCACATGTCCAAAAAGAGTAGGAAGAAGCAGAGCTTATTAAATCCTACCCCTCCATCTGGTACTTTTACAATCAGTAACTGTTGCATTTGTTCACTTCCTGCTTTCTTAATATAGTTTAAAGGTTTTTTTTTAAATTATTTTTTAATGTTTTTTATTTTTGTCAAATCAATTCCCAGTTCCACATGTCCAAAAGGAGTAGGAAGAAGCAAAGCTTATTAAATCCTACCCCTCCATCTGGTACTTTTACAATCACTAACTGTTGCATTTGTTCACTTCCTGCTTTCCTAATATAGTTTAAGTTTTTTGTTTGTTTGTTTGTTTTTTTTTTCAAATCAGTTCCCAGTTCCACATTTGTTCACTTCCTGCCTTTTTAAAAGTTTTTTTTCTAAATTTATTAATTTTAATTATTTTTTTTATTTAAAAAAAATAATAATTTTTTTAGGGAACATCCGGCCGGTCGTAGTCCTCGAGGGTGACTGAGGACACTTTTGAGAGACTATGGGAATGAATGCGTGTGTACGCCGGGTGTGCCCCGCCTCTTCCCATTTGTCAGCTTCAATGAGCTCCACCTCACTCATAACCACAACGAGAACATTTACAGACTATGGACGGAATCAAACAGGATCAATTTCAGTCTGTCCTAATGTTGTTCAATATTCCTTCCAGTTCCCGGTCAGCCATCCAAATTCCAGGTCGGGGACGTGTCTGATACCAGCATCGAACTAACCTGGGAACCTGCTTTTGACAAAGAAGGAATTATAAATTATGAACTTCGCTACACGGAAGGCAGTTTTGGCTCTCAGGTAAGAAAATGTGGCGTTGATTGCCTTTTCATTTGAACATTTCCAATAAACTACATCCCAATAAACACTTTGAAATGATCGACAGATCAAGAAAACATTTGGGCCCACATCCTCATACGTGGTGGAAGGCCTCCGCCCAAACACGCAGTATCACTTCTCCCTGGCAGCCATCTCCAACAAAGGCATCGGCGCTTTCACCAACGACGTATCGCAGAAGACCTTGCAAGCCAGTATGTAGCCTTTTTTCAGTCTTTTCTCTTATGCTATTAAGTGGCTCTTTAACTCAAGATTTTCTTGGCAGGAAAGAACATAAATCATATAATGATGCTATAATGATATTTTATGATTGACTGGTGTATGTCCTTTTCTCTGCTGTGGATTTCTTCATGACGTCTGATCTATGACTGTTTATCTTGGTTATAACCTGGATTCTGGACCTGGATTCAATAGCCACGTTTACATGACTTTTTCTCTTTCCGAATGGAATCTTTCCGAATGACTTTTCCGAAAGCAATGGTATACATGGAAAGGAATATTCCAATCTCTTGTCTACAAGCGCCGCTATAATCAACCAGAATAGTCAATGGGGCATGCCCAGTAAAACGTAAACACCAACATCACGTGATACCGACTTCCTCGAGTTTTTCTTCCACTTGTCGGAATAACTCCGTATTGACAGTTTTTCCTTCGTCCAGTCTTGGAATTTAGTTTGAATCCAAAACAAACTTTGCTTAGCAGTCCAGTGACCGATTGCTCGCCTCCGTTTTTTAAAAAATCGAAGAACGTTCCCGGGAACAGGAAAAGATAAAGTTCAATCTTGCTAATACAGTAAACCTCGGATATATATCGGATTCGGATATATCGGAAATTGGCTCACAACGGACAGATAAAAAAGAACCGATTTTTCTGTAATATATTTCCAATAAAAATTCATTGCATATATCGGATTTTTTTTTTTATAACGGATTTCGCCTATTTCGGACAAAATCTCCAGTCCCGTTCCAATGCATTTCCATTAAATTTCCCTCGTATATATCGGATGGCCGCATCGTGGCGCTCCGATTCCGATACCCCCACAATCCTAGTGAGGATAAGCGGCATAGAAACTTACAAGAAGAAAGTTGAAATAGTTAACAGAACTGGAAAATCAGCTGTAATTTTGCAAGAATAAAGTCAAAATATTGAGAAAAAAAATTGGCAATTTGACGAGAATAAACTTGCAATATTATGAATGTAAAAAAAAAAAAAATTTTATTTTAGAAGCAATGACTGGAAAAATTAAAGAATATTCATCAAAGTTGTAAAATTATGAAATAGATTTGTATTTTTTTTTTAAATTAAGTTGGAGAAAAAGTTCTAATATGTGAATAAAATCATAGTGTTACTAAAAGAAAATTTAAAAAAAGTTGAAATATTTGGAAAATTAAAAAAAAAAACATTTTTAAAAATGTAGGAAGCTATGTACAGTAAACCTCGGATATATCGGAAATTCGCTCACAACGGACAGATAAAAAAGAACCGATTTTTCTGTAATGCATTTCCAATAAAAATTCATTTTTTATAACGGATTTCGCCTATTTCGGACAAAATCTCCAGTCCCGTTCCAAAGCATTTCCATTAAATTTCGCTAATGCACACCAAAGCTGCTTCCCGACCGCCAATAAACAACAGAAGAAGAAGAACATAGTCAACAACTTTCCGATTGAGCGGGTACAAGATACCTCAATCGGATTGGGGAAAGGAATATTCCAACCCTGGGAATCCCATTATATATTTGGCACTTTTCTTTCGGAGGTTACATTCTTTCCGTTTGAGCAAATAACCGGATTGGAATTGGAATATTTGGGTCCATGTATCCGTGGCTAATGATGTTGGTCTAAGGTACAAACATGAATGGATTCCCGCTGACATTCCAATTTTTTTTTATCTAGCTCATTAAATCAGGTTTCTATTTTAGAAATGGTTTCATTTTGTCCACATGAAGCTGGGAAGAGACATTGAAGTATTTTTAGACTCCAGAGTTACCTTATCGGATAACTCGGCTGTGGTTGCCAGATGAATCGGAGTCTACTTTTTCCACTCGGAGTGTGCCAGTTATCTTTTGACGATTTTTTTTTTTTTCCCAACTTTTGTTTCTCTTTGCATTCCCTTTTTGAAATGAGCAAGTGCACTTTGATCCACATGATTAAGACACAAAAAATGTCAGTTCTGCTCCGAATCCACCATGGTTCTCTTGTGAACTGGATCACATTTTGGGAGTGAGGCATGTGGGAATTTGGCCATAAAATTCCAATCATAATGTGTGCATAGTGAATTCATGTTCCTATATAAGTCATATACTCGGAGTGCTTATTTAATATTTTATATTACTGCAAAGTTTATTACTGGATTTGATCAAATACTGTTTTGTAATGCTGCACATTGGTCAAGTGGTTGGCGCATATGCCTCGCAGGTAGAAAACCCGAGTTCAATTCCACCCTCGGCCATCTCTGTGTGGAGTTTGCATGTTCTCTCTGTGCATGCGTGGGTTTTCTCCGGGTACTGCGGTTTCCTCCCACATTCCAAAAACATGCTAGTTTGCTAACATGCTAAACATGCTAATTAGCCACTCCAAATTGTCCATAGGTATGAATGTGAGTGTGAATGGTTGTTTGTCTATATGTGCCCTGTGATTGGCTGGCTGGCGACCAGTCCAGGGTGTACCCCGCCTCTCACCCAAAGACAGCTGGGATAGGCTCCAGCACCCCCACGACAGTATCACTCGGATGCTGTGAACATCCAGCAGCAACACAACATTTTGGCATGACTACTATTTTGATGAAAAATATACTGAACCAGGGCTGCACAGCGGCCGGGTGGTTAGCACACAGGCTTCACAGCTAGGAGACCCGAGTTCAATTCCATCCTCGGTCATCTCTTGTGTGGAGTTTGCATGTTCTCCCCGTGCATGCGTGGGTTTTCTCCGGGTACTCCGGTTTCCTCCCACATTCCAAAAACATGCTAGGTTAATTAGCGACTCCAAATTGTCCATAGGTGCGAATGTGAGTGTGAATGGTTGTTTGTCTATATGTGCCCTGTGATTGGCTGGCTGGCGACCGGTCCAGGGTGTACCCCGCCTCTCACCCGAAGACAGCTGGGATAGGCTCCAGCACCCCCACAATAGTATCACTCGGATACTATGAACATCCAGCAGCAACACAACATTAGTTAAATGTCCAGTCTACTTAAAGTGGGCTTTGACGTTTGGCCCCCCCCTGAGTTTGACACCCCTTCTAACACAATTTGTGATAAAAATGTGTGCATCGGAGAGCCATGGTGAAGGGTGAGACGTCCTTTAACACATTTTCTGTTTCTACCAGTGCAACTTGTTGGCTGCTTCCCACCCCCCCACCCCCCCAAGTCTGGTCTTCGGGACTTTGGAGCAACCACTTCACAGTTTTATTTGATTTTTTATTTGTATTTTTTCTGAGCAGCAGAGCTACACAGACAGTGCAGAGTCACTGGGGAGGGCACCAGTTGCATGCAACACTCACTCCTCCCCCTGGGGGCGGGGGTGCGGGGGGTGCTATTACAAGTCAATCACTGCATTGTTGATGATTCCAGGCATGGAAATATCATTTATGATGTTCCGGTTTTCCATTCGTCACTTGGCGTCTCTTGGGTGTATTTGTCCATCTTCACCTGTTTTGTTGTTGGAACGATAAACCCCCCCCCATCGGACTGGATACACTCTTCATTTTCATCTTCATCAGCCCAAACCCCTTCCTTGTTCCCCTTCTATCCTTCTATCCACTTGTTCCACTGTGCAAAGGAACAAACGTTCTCCTTGGAATGGCCTTGCTCACTTTGTATCCCCTTCCTGGTATTTTTTCAAAGTTTTTTTTTCCGTTATTTATTTATTTATTTATGTTATCGCTTTCGGTTACTTTGCGCGTTGTCCTAATGGATATTAGTTTGACATTGTGCCAAACTGTAGCTTGCTGCCATTTTTTATTTTTTTTTTCAGTTAAATCCACCACAGCTACCGACTACAAGTATCGTGGCGTATTCCGTACGGTACAAAAGCGGCTCGTGATTGGTTGATAACCACTGGTTGATGACGTCATGTTTGTACCAGTCATGTTTGAAGGGGTTGACTATTTTTTTATTTTTTATTTTTTTTTCAATTTGTATTTGACTTCACTGCTCATTTCTCTACCTTTCCTATCCACTCAACATCTGCGGTCCTCGCCTTCGCCTTAGCCCTGTGAACTCTCTCAGGAAATATGTTTTTATTGAGCGTTTTGGGGAGTCAACACCTTTACCGCGTAGGTCACAAAAGTCCCAAATCTAGTTGACGACACATTAAATTAAACTTTTGGATGTCTGAAGGTAAGTGATGTGACGGGTGAAGGGATTCAGTCTGCCGTTTTTAAAGAAATACCAGAGATAAAGTCGTGCTAATTTGCTATTAATTATTATTTTACAGTTAATTTGATAGTTTGGGAGTTTTGGTATGGAATGTAGTGGAACCTTGGTTAGTGTACGTCCTGGTTAGCATGTTTTTTGGTTAAAGTATTTTTTATTTTTTATTTTTATGTTGAACATTTTGCAGCTATATTCTTAATGTAAATTGATCATAAATTTAAATTTACTTGTTAGCACCCATTAGCTTGCTAATACGCTAGAACCTCGTTTTTTTTTTTTCAAAATTACAGCAAAATATAACTAAACTGAGTAATTTGTAATTGTAATTTATTAACACACTGCATAATATGTATTTTCATCACAAAACATTCGTCTCAACAACCGGTTAGCTCGCTAGCATAGCAACGGTAACCGGGAGTCAGTGCCGTCACTCACTGATGATGTCATCAGCTGTTGACTGTGGAGCTCCTCCCTAACTGACACAGTCTCTTGTTGTTCTTATTGGTTCTTACGGCTGCAAAATAACCCGCAACGGGGCCAAAGAAAGCGCTGCAGTTTGCACGGCGGATTCGAATCGCAAATAAAAATCAGTACTTAAAAGAAAACATGTTATTTAGTCTTATTATGCGCACTATATCGCATAGTGCAAGTTTAAATGTTAATATAGGGGTGCTAGTTCTTTTCTAGAGGGCTCTAATAATGTTACAAACCACAATTAGAACAAGTTTTTTTTATTCTCTTAGTTTGGTTTGGGCAAACGGATAATGCTAATGTTGAAATAAAAACTTAAAAGTCTTATTATGCGTACTATATCGCATAGTGCAAGTTTAAATGTTAATATAGGGGTGCTAGTTCATTTCTAGAGGGCTCTAATAATGTTACAAACCACAATTAGAACAAGTTTTTTTTATTCTCTTAGTTTGGTTTGGGCAAACGGATAATGCTAATGTTGAAATAAAAACTTAAAAGTCTTATTATGCGTACTATATCGCATAGTGCAAGCTTAAAATGTTAATATAGGGGTGCTAGTTCATTTCTAGAGGGCTCTAATAATGTTACAAACCACAATTAGAACAAGTTTTTTTCATTCTCTTAGTTTGGTTTGGGTAAACAGATAATACTAATGTTGAAATAAAAACTTAAAAGTCTTATTATGCGTACTATATCGCATAGTGCAAGTTTAAATGTTAATATAGGGGTGCTAGTTCATTTCTAGAGGGCTCTAATAATGTTACAAACCACAATTAGAACAAGTTTTTTTATTCTCTTAGTTTGGTTTGGGTAAACGGATAATGCTAATGTTGAAACAAAAACAAAACGATACAAATGTCCTTCCTTTTGTGTATTACAGTATGTACAGTATGTACAGTATGTACGGTATATAAGTCAAGTGTTGGGTAATATTCAGAAAAGCAACTGTATTTCCTGGCAGACTGAATCCCTTTGCAACAAAGTAAGACGAAAGACGTTATGTGCGAGGTGGTTGTCCTTAATCTGGAGTATGAATAAAAAATGTTTGCATATTGTTAAAGTTTGTACTCAGTGCAAGTGGCATCACCCGAGGCTATTGTCATGAGGACCGCTTTGTCGCGAGTACGAAGCTGTAAATTGTGATAATGAATCGCCTTTTTAACCTTCCGAGTCAAGTCGCCTCTTTGGGCCTCTTCATTCTTACATTACGGCACAAAAGTACAATCGGATATTACTCACAGCGGTGGTCCTCATTCAGAACCAGCAAAGGCCTCCCCCGGGTTGTGATGCCATTAGTCAGACCACATGCAGAGACCGTTTACTGTGAGACTGTTCAGACGCGGCTCGAGCGGGTCCACAATTAGAGAAGCGGGCGGGCTCCCAGCATCCGCTCGGACCCTGGGAGTAGGTACCAGTGCATCGGAGGGCCACAGAGTCACAGATAGGAATCCCATTTCATAGCTTCAGAATTAATTTCATGCTTTGCTATAAGCTCCGAGCCATTCCCTTGGATTGTTGGGCTTTATTACACGTTTAG
This sequence comes from Doryrhamphus excisus, assembly GCF_030265055.1. Taxonomy (NCBI): domain Eukaryota; kingdom Metazoa; phylum Chordata; class Actinopteri; order Syngnathiformes; family Syngnathidae; genus Doryrhamphus; species Doryrhamphus excisus. Next base: position 951,684 of record NC_080470.1, on the reverse strand, counting down.
ATTAGACTTCGGACCTGCCAGTAGCCACTCGAGCGTTGTCGCTCAAATTAAAGCAGCACAGTCTAAATCCTGCGTATTTAGCCAAACAAGCCGTTTAGCCTTACCACTTACTGTAATTGCACAAGCTTTTTAGATGTATTGGAGCATTTGTTTTATATGCCGCATGGACATTTGGCATCAAGGAAGATTAATTTTATAATGACGGCCAAATGCGACCATCCTGCTCATTGACACTGCTGATGAGAACATTTCCCATACCGACTGTCAGATTTGTTTATTTGCTGATTGCAAATGCTGTGCGGTGAAAAGGTGCTAAGCTGAGCAGCACGGCATTAAAGTCGGATTTTTTTTTATGTATATGGATACGATAAAAATCTACTTGTTTGATAAATGTGACAATGATCTTGATCTTTAATCTGCAACATAGAATTGATTGACTGATTTTTCAAGGCACACTGAATATTGTGTTCATAAGCTATATAAACATGGAACCTACCAAAAGAAAGATTAGACTCTCTTCTTTCATCAGGGAAAAAAACGTCTATTCTACCTTTTTCCGATCTTTAGTAATCGGCCGTAAAACATAGGTAAGTTTTGGTAAAATATCAGTTCTCAACAAATCAAAGCTGTTTGTCAATATTTCGAGTATAATTTCACTTTGACGCAAATGTAACCATATATATTCAGCTAAAATATCTAAATAACTATGCCACAACATCTCACACCATGAACTATTTACATTTTTCACATTTGGAACTGAACTGTGTGCGTTCATACGTTTACACATGCAGTAAAACTTCCCAATTGGTGCATTTGTTGATTTTGACAGATTTTTCAAGGCACACAATATTGTGTTCATGAGCTATATAAACATGGAACCTACCAAAAGAAAGATTCGACTCTCTTCTTTCATCAGGGAAAAAAAGTATGTTTCTACCTTATTCCGATCTTTAGTAATCGGCCGTAGAACATGGGTAAGTTTCGGTCAAATATCAGTTCTCAACAAATCAAAGCTGTTTGTGAATATTTCGAGCATAATTTCACTTTCACGCAAATGTAACCATATATATTCAGCTAAAATATCTAAATAACTATGCCACAACATCCCTCACCATGAACTATTTACATTTTTCACATTTGGAACTGAACTGTGTGCGTTCATGCATTTACACATGCAGTGAAACTTCCCAATTGGTGCATTTGTTGATTTTGACTAATATTTCAAGGCACACAATATTGTGTTCATGAGCTATATAAACATGGAACCTACCAAAAGAAAGATTAGAGTCTCTTCTTTCATCAGGGAAAAAAACGTCTGTTCTACCTTTTTCCAATCTTTAGTAATCGGCCGTAGAACATAGGTAAGTTTCGGTAAAATATCAGTTCTGTTTGTGAATATTTCGAGCATAATTTCACTTTGACGCAAATGTAACCATATATATTCAGCCAAAAATATCTAAATAACTATGCCACAACATCCCACACCATGAAATATTTACATTTTTCACATTTGGAACTGAACTGTGTGTGTTCATGCGTTTGCAAATGCAGCAAAACTTCCCAATTGGTGCATTTGTTGATTTTGACTAATATTTCAAGGCACACAATATTGTGTTCATGAGCTATATAAACATGGAACCTACCAAAAGAAAGATTAGACTCTCTTCTTTCATCAGGGAAAAAAAGTATGTTTCTACCTTATTCCGATCTTTTGTAATCGCCCGTAGAACATAGGTAAGTTTCGGTCAAATATCAGTTCTCAACAAATCAAAGCTGTTTGTGAATATTTCTAGTATAATTCTCACTTTGACGCAAATGTAACCATATATATTCAGCCAAAATATCTAAATAACTATGCCACAACATCCCACACCATGAACTATTTACATTTTTCACATTTGGGACTGAACTGTGTGCGTTCATACGTTTGCAAATGCAGCAAAACTTCCCAATTGGTGCATTTGTTGATTTTGACTGATTTTTCAAGGCACACTGAATATTGTGTTCATGAGCTATATAAACATGGAACCTACCAAAAGAAAGATTAGACTCTCTTCTTTCATCAGGGAAAAAAAGTATGTTTCTACCTTATTCCGATCTTTTGTAATCGCCCGTAGAACATAGGTAAGTTTCGGTCAAATATCAGTTCTCAACAAATCAAAGCTGTTTGTGAATATTTCGAGCATAATTTCACTTTCACGCAAATGTAACCATATATATTCAGCTAAAATATCTAAATAACTATGCCACAACATCCCACACCATGAAATATTTACATTTTTCACATTTGGAACTGAACTGTGTGCGTTCATGCGTTTGCAAATGCAGCAAAACTTCCCAATTGGTGCATTTGTTGATTTTGACTGATTTTTCAAGGCACACAATACTGTGTTCATGAGCTATATAAACATGGAACATACCAAAAGAAAGATTAGAGTCTCTTCTTTCATCAGGGAAAAAAAAGTGTGTTCTACCTTTTTCCGATCTTTAGTAATCGGCTGTAGAACATAGGTAAGTTTCGGTAAAATATCAGTTCTGTTTGTGAATATTTCGAGCATAATTTCACTTTGACACAAATTTAACCATATATATTCAGCCAAAAATATCTAAATAACTATGCCACAACATCCCACACCATGAAATATTTACATTTTTCACATTTGGAACTGAACTGTGTGCGTTCATACGTTTGCAAATGCAGCAAAACTTTCCATCAATGTGTAATCTGGTGCATTTGTTGGTTTTGACAGATTTTTCAAGGCACACAATATTGTGTTCATGAGCTATATAAACATGGAACCTACCAAAAGAAAGATTAGACTCTCTTCTTTCATCAGGGAAAAAAAACGTCTTTCTACCTTTTTCCGATCTTTAGTAATCGGCCGTAGAACATAGGTAAGTTTCGGTAAAATATCAGTTCTGTTTGTGAATATTTCGAGCATAATTTCACTTTGACGCAAATGTAACCATATATATTCAGCTAAAATATCTAAATAACTATGCCACAACATCTCACACCGTGAACTATTTACATTTTTCACATTTGGGACTGAACTGTGTGCGTTCATACGTTTGCAAATGCAGCAAAACTTCCCATCAATGTGTAATCTGGTGCATTTGTTGGTTTTGACTGATTTTTCAAGGCACACAATATTGTGTTCATGAGCTATATAAACATGGAACATACCAAAAGAAAGATTAGAGTCTCTTCTTTCATCAGGGAAAAAAACGTCTTTCTACCTTTTTCCGATCTTTAGTAATCGGCCGTAGAACATAGGTAAGTTTCGGTCAAATATCAGTTCTCAACAAATCAAAGCTGTTTGTGAATATTTCTAGTATAATTCTCACTTTGACGCAAATGTAACCATATATATTCAGCTAAAATATCTAAATAAGTATGCCACAACATCCCACAACATGAACTATTTACATTTTTCACATTTGGGACTGAACTGTGTGCGTTCATACGTTTGTAAATGCAGCAAAACTTCCCATCAATGTGTAATCTGGTGCCTTTGTTGGTTTTGACTGATTTTTCAAGGCACACAATATTGTGTTCATGAGCTATATAAACATGGAACATACCAAAAGAAAGATTAGAGTCTCTTCTTTCATCAGGGAAAAAAAACGTCTTCCTACCTTTTTCCGATCTTTAGTAATCGGCCGTAGAACATAGGTAAGTTTTAGTAAATTATCAGTTCTCAACAAACCTGATCATTTATGTTGTGTAGTTGCATCATCACCCCTTTTTTTTTACCCCTCGACCAAAAAATTTAAAAGACGTCTTTGGGATTTGGCCTATGGGATTGAATAAAACGTATAAATACTTTAGTATGAATATACTGCTGTCAAAAATACCAGATTCCTAAATCCACACATCGTCACTGGTTCCCAGATTCCCAGGCGTCAAACAGAAGGATGGACATGAAGACGTGAAATAATTTGTCATGCAAGCTTTAAAAGGAACTTTGAGGAAAAAGCACAAGTGGTGGTTCTTCTGTGGTTCTACAGTTCTAGAATCCCTAATCCCACTGCTGCTTTCCTTCATGAGTAATGCACTTTATTAAAGCTGTGCCGCGGCCGGTCTTAAACCGTTTGGGGCGCGAGGAGGCCTGTTTGCGACGATAGCGCGGCCGCTGTCACATCCGCAGCCCTTTTACTACATCACAAAGATTGAGGACTGAGCAATCATTGTTGACGGGGAGAGTTTTGCAAATACAATACGCGCCGAGGAAATAAGCTGAAAGGCTCCAAATCCGGTAAAACCGTAAGTAAATAAGCCCGTTGGACACAGGGAAGGGATTGGGAACTGTGTGTGAGGTCTTGACCTATTTGTTGTCAACCACAAGGCACATCTCTGATTTTTATTTTACGTATCCATTATCGAGATATTGGACTTGTTTTACGAGAACCTTGTACGGATACGTCAATACCAGCGTCCGTTCATTGGTTGCGTTTCCGTAACTAACATGAAATTGACTTTACCAAGATGCAAAGCTATGAAATGGGATTTATTTAAGCAAATTGTAAACAAATTAGAGCGTCGGTTTATGTGGTCAACCGCAAAAAAACTACAGCCTCCCCTTCTCGCAGTCTTGTGGACCCTTCGGCCCAAACATTCATGAAGTCTGAAGCAGCCCTGACTACAGCAGAACGCTGACTATTTCCAAACATTGGGCCTAAATTCTAAGATTATCTGACTCTAAATTGGGATAGCGGTCCTAATGTTATGAAAGACAGCACTAGCTGTAGTCCGGGACTGGTGGTAAGAAAGTCTTTGAAATGTTGTGTTATTGGGAGCCAGGTACGTATGATGCAGACATTGCTTGTTGTTATTATTTTTGCTTTCAGTGGAGTATCCTGCTTTTTCCATGTTTTCTTATGTTAACTGTTGCTGTACTTTATTTTTAATCATATGGGTTACAAAAAAAAATTTCATCTCCCAGTACCCCCTTACAGTTCATGTTACATATAATTTTGTTATTATTCTAAAAGTTTTTTTTGTTGTTTTTTTTTGTGGAATATTTATCTGTTTTCTCAGTTGTGAAAATTTTAAATTCCATAACGCCAAATGTAATAATGAACAGGGCTTTTTCTGGAGTCTATTCTATTATTATTGATATATTAATACCATGCTCCGTGGCTAAAGTAAGCTAAGTGAGCACTCACTATACAGATTTATGTTTATTTTAAGATTTTATGATATTTTGGAATAATTCTTCCATCCCCATGATTCGAAAATACTAAGAATGCTGCATAAGATTCTACATAAGCCAGCAAAAATCAGTATAACTAATGAAATACATAAATATGTATTGGGACACCCGTCCAAGAGGAATTAAAATTGAAAATAAAATCATCATCAATAAAATAAAAAAAATTAAAAAAAAATTAAAAAAAATTAAAAAAAAAATTAAAATTTTTTTTTAAAAAAATAAAAAAAAATTAAAAAATAATTAAAAATAATTAAAAATAATTAAAAAAATAAAAAAAATTAAAAAAAAATTAAAAAAATTAAAAAAATTAAAAAAAATAAAAAAAAATTAAAAAAATTTAAATAAAATACAAATAACTAAATTTATTGCCTCTTGATTCATTATTACGCTATAAGCTTTTTTTTTTGTTCACATTTGCTTGACGATTATTTTTTGGTTTATTCCAAAGTTTGCATCCCTGTTTGTTTTTGCAATTTTATTTGTCTCAATTTTGCAAATTTCCTTTTATCATTTTCTTTATCTCTCCCATCTTTTGTATTTTTTTGTTTTTCACCCCTTCCCCCCCCTTCTTTACCCATCTACCCGGTCCTCTACTCCCTCCCTCCTTCCTCCTACCCCCACCTTCCGTCTTCCTTTCTGTCCTGTCCACCTCGCCAGATCCCTCCGCCCCCCCTCAAGACATTAAATGCAGTAGCACCAGCTCCACCACCTTGCTGGTAAGTTGGCGCCCCCCGCCGTTGAGGAGTCAGAACGGCGTCCTGGCGGGGTATAGGGTGCGCTACCAGGTGGTGGGACAGTCGGAGGGCGGCAGTGACGATGCGGAGCCCATGGAGGAGCCCTCCGTGCCCGCCACTGAAGAACGGGTGCTGCTGCAGCGTTTGGAAAAATGGACCCAGTATCGCATCACCGTGTCTGCCTTCACGGTTGTGGGGCCGGGCCCTGAAAGCGAGCCCTTAAACTGCCGGACCGATGAAGACGGTACATGAACGTCTCATGTGTATACTAAGTTGGTAGTTTCGTATGGTATGTTCGTCTCTTTATAAAACCGATTTATAAAAACTTAATTTGAGGCACGGGTAGGGTATTTAGGTTCCAGTTCTTCTGGTTCCATGACCAGGAAAAGCAAAATATTATGTTATGGTACCAAATAGTACTAACCTTCGGATGATACAGATCATTTTCCATGTGCATAAAAGCATATCTAAAGAAACCTCTTAAACTCACAATTGGGAAAATTCGGGCTCCTTACTAATAAAGCCCAATTAACCAAATGTATTTTATTATCGTTGTACCACCCCCATGTCCGGGTTTTATCTGCACGCCTTTTAACAGAATCCCATTGCTCAGCCGAGAGCCATTTAGCATTTATGGGTACCCCCCCCCCCCCCCCCCCGACCCCCCAAGCAAAGCCATATTTCTACACATTTATGGTCGCAGCAGTGAGCTGGAGGTTGAAGAGACAGATGTTCGCCCACCGAGCCTCGGATCTAACGAACAGTAAACGCATGACGTATTAAGAATCAGTCATGTTCCTTTTCATGATTAGCTAGTACTCGTAGTACTCGTAGTACTCGTAGTACTCGTAGTACTCGTAGTACTCGCGTCTCCTTGAATGTGACTTTCTCACAAACAAACAAAACAATATAGACGATAGCTCTGGGGTGTCCAAAGTGCAGCCCAGGGGGCAATTTGCGGCCTGAATATGGGCCAAACTTGACACGGCAATACGGTTCTTATGGAAAGGTTCTGTAAGGAAGAGTTCACATCCATCTGGATACCTACTTTTTGCTGGTATTACATTCCAGGACCATCAGCCAATGGCAAAAATTATGGATGTCTGATATTGACTTTCTTGCCGAAAACCGATATGCCGATTTTGTCCAACTCTCAATTTCCAATACCGATATCAGCCGATACATACACTACCGATCAAAAGTTTGGGATCACTTGGAAATTTTATTGTCCGGTCTGGGATCTGGCTTTTTCTTGGCAGTCCTGCTATGAAGTCCAGCATCCTGAAGTGGCCGCTTCACTGTTGATACTGACACTGGTGTTTGACGCCTACTATTTAGTGCAGCTGCCAGGTGACCACCTGTCTTAAACTACACACTCTCACATATTTGTCTGCATCGTTTTTCTGTCCTTGTTAGACCCAGTTTGTGCTGCTCTCTGAAGGGAGTAGTTAACAGCATGGTAAGAAATTTTTTTTGAGTTGAGATTTTTAGATGTGAGGTCTTTGTCTTAAACTACACACTCTCACATATTTGTCTGCAGCGTTTTTCTGTCCTCGTTAGACCCAGTTTGTGCTATTGCTAAGGATTTTTTTTGTCTTTCATGATTACAGTCACCCCTGGTTTAATTAATTGGTTACAGACCTGCCAGCGATAAATTAATTTCCACGATATAGGATTCCAAGTCAATACATGGAATATTTTTGTAGTTGGAGCACAGAAAATCTGTTTATGACTTTGTAAATACGAGGGATTTATGTTGCCCATTTTGATACCAATCATCCATGAGTGAAATTGACCGATTCCGACACCGATCATATGGAATAATTCTTCTTTGTTTCTTCTTGCACAGTTGTGCAGCGTTTTTCTGTCCTTGTTAGACCCAGTTTGTGCTGCTCTCTGAAGGGAGTAGTTAACAGCATGGTAAGAGATTTTAGTTTTAGTTGAGATATTTTTAGATGGCTTTTCTAATCATCTATTAGCCTTATAAAATGATGAACTTGGATTAGCAGCCATACCAGGAGATTGATGCAGAGGACTGACAGTTGTTGATAGTAGGCCTCTATGCAAAAATATACATCTTTCTTTCAAAATAATCTGATTCATTTTAATTGTTTGTGAAATGGATAAGAATGTTTTTAAAATGGGAAAAAAAATTGTTTGTGAAATGCTGGAAAATTTTGGGAAAACAAAGAAATTTGCAAGTGATCCCAAACTTTTATCCTGACATATCGCCTGCGGTGGAATGAACACATACATATATGTATGTATAGATTTTTTCAATATCGGTTTTCAGTATGCGATTTCAAAAAGATCAGGAAAATCAGGAAAAAGCCGAAAGAAAACATGATTGTGAAAAAATGATACCAATTCCAAATTCATAATTATCGGTACCGATAACTATTGGACATTCTGAGTAAAAAATTAATGTGAGGCCCATGCCATCTGTTTTTAGATGAAATTCAGTTCCTGACATCCATGTAAGATGGCGTCCATATGGCGTAGTACATAAGTTAAATAATTTACATAATGTATATAAGTCTCACTTTTACATCTGGTGTGTTAAAGGACCGCCGAACAAATTGGGAAATCCCAACACTTGAAGCACAAAGACATAAACGTGTACAAATATCGGGCTTTTTGAACAGTTTTACATACAGTATATGCTGTACATTTTACCTGTATTATAATATATTAAATTATAATTTGTAATAATTAAATATGTAAAATTTCGGATTATTTTTACCAGACTTAGGGATGCAGCGTTGGCATCGAACAGTACATTGAACTGTTCAGTGTCTTGTTTGAAGCAAAGTATAATGGCAATATTGAGCAAAACAAATTCCGACCACCTCCATAATGTTTGTACTACAGTATAAGGAGTAATTTATGGGCTGTTTATATTTATATATATTTTTTATTTATCATCATTTAGCCTATACATTAACAATGTGATTTAAATGTCTTTTTCTCCAGTTCCTGGCGGCCCTCCAAGGCGTGTGGAAGTGGAGGTCTTAAACTCCACGGCACTTAAGGTGATGTGGCGTTCGCTCGTGCCTGGAAAGCAGCACGGTCAGATCCGTGGCTACCAGGTCCACTATGTCCGTGTGGAGAACGGGGAGTCCAGGGGACTGCCCCTGATCAAGGATGTCATGCTGGCTGATGCCCAGGTATGACCTGCTCTTGTGTCCTCCGTGCTTTTTGTTGCGTATTTGTGTATTTGTAATTGATGAAAGAACGAAAAAAAAAAATTTCGGAGGTCATTTGGGTTTTCTTCCCACCAGAATATTCATTCTAATATTATTTTTTCTTATACCAATCTAATCAAACTTCACGCTTTCTGTGCAACTTTTCACTTCTTGGCTTTTATTAGGATTATATGGACCCTTTTACTCATGGCCGAATGTTGAGTCTGGGATGAAAAGAATAATAATTGGCATAAAAACATTTCACCACAATTTATTCATGCACAACAGCTAAAAAATTGATCTTTTTTTTATTATTGCTTATCATTTGTTTTACCGTTTTTTACAAACATCTTAACACAACGCAACCCTACTAAAAAATTGTGTGCATAGCAATAATTCAAATAGTTGTATTCCGAGTCATATAATGTAGGAATTAAAAAAAAAAAAATCTTCAGGTCCCCCCGCCCCCATGCAAAACTGGCAAAACAATTTGTGAGTTGTTTTGGTTTTCCAGTTATTACAGATTAGAAAAGCACAATCGATCATTTTTTTGGCACCAACCAGAAACAAAGAATGAGAACTTTTTGTTTCAGTATGTTGGGGGGGTCTGGGTATTGTCGTCATCGGACATAAACTTTAATAAATCAAAAAGTATAGCAGCACAAACGAAGAATGACAGGAAGCCGTATTGTTGGGAAATTTGAACGCATGCACACAGATCGTTATGAACAAAATGAGTTGTTATAGTTATGAAAAACATGGTTGTTTTTTGGAAAAAGTTAATTTGCATCTGGGTGAATTTTTGTTGACGTATAAAATCATCGGTAGTAACTCAAACGAAAACAGCACAAATGATTGCGACTTTTTTTCTACCGCAAACGGAATCTTGAATGAACTTTTGGTTGACTTTTAAAATAACCTATAACAACTCATGAATGACGGCACAAAATTGCACAAACTATTGTGATTTTTTTTTTTTTTTCGGAGCGAATGGGGGCCTGGGTGGACTTTGGACGACCTATAAAATAAACTGTAATAGCTAAAAATAAAAACAGCACAAATGACCATTTTAACAGCACAAACGATTGCAAGTATTTGACCACAGGCGGTCAGCTTCACACGCTGCACTTTTTTTCCCTTATTTTTTTTTCATTTTCTGTGCATTATAACACGAGAAAATGAGTTAATATGAGCTAGCCAACAACGGACGTCATGGGAAATACCTATTTTGGCGCTAAAACCCTCACCAAAACAACGCCAACAGTCTTCTATTTACGTAACTGACTTGTCATCAAAATGTCACTCATCTGTCAAACAAACCCAGCCATCATCATCACTTGCAACTGCTTCAAACAGCCATTATCATTCACACTTTTTTCTTAGGTTGGCTGTTCCTGCGACTTATACTCCAGAGCGATGCATGTATTCATTCATTGGAAACATAGTCAAGGAAGTTCCCTTTTTATAACGGATAAAAACGGATAAAATCCGATTTACGGTAAAACGGACATTTTGCGGTATACGCATATAACGGATTTCGCTTATATCGGACAAAACCAGTGGGAACAATTGAATCCGATATATCCGAGGTTTACTGTATTAACTAGTTTCCTCGTGATATAATGCACAGAAAAGATAAAGAAAGAAATATATTTCACATAAACATTATGAATGATGTTTCCCCAGCAAAATGATACAATACTTAAATCACAATGCGAGACCTACAGTCTCACATTCCCGACATATCCCATTTTTTTTTTTTGTTGCGATGACCTCACCATAAAAGCCTTGAAAGCCTTTCAAACCTCTAATAGCTAGCACTCCCGGCTCTTCCTATAGGTGATTTAACACCAGAATAACATCATCAGGGTCCTGTGGAAAAAGACCCCGTCTGGACTTGTCACGACACCGACTTTAAACAGCTTCTCTTTCTTCCGGCAGCACAAAAAGCAGCGACCCGCTTCTGATACCAAACCTTGAATTCCCCCATTTCTCACAATCCTATTTCTTCCCTTTGTGTTCTCTCCTTAAAAAAAAAAAATGCTATCTCACCTGCGCTCTCCTCTTTGGCGGGGGGTTGTTAGTGGGAAACGGACGATATCGCAGAATATGTGAGTACGACGTTCCGCTTTTGAGTGCTTTGTGAAGCTGGGAAAAAGGGAACAGCGGCTATTGCATCAGCCTGGCATGATTTGTAAAGTACTTCAGTCTTTGTAAGTTTTGGGTAACGGCTCTGCGGAGTGGGTGAAAAATAAAGGGTATCGCTTTGCCACGAAGGAAAGCAATCATGTCAGCCGCTGAAGTATTATCCACTGCCCGTTGTGCCTGGAATGCTGTGTTTTTTCTTCAAATGTGTGTCTTGTGTTTTTTGTTTTGTTTTGTGATCCTTGAAACAACTTTTGGTCTCCCGTAGAAGATGACTTAGTTCCTTCTGTAGTGTTTTCGACTGTTTCATTTCGAGATCCGTTGCATGATCATCATGACTTGAATGATCCTAATTTGAAGTCTACATCGAAAAAAAAAAAAATCCTGGTTCATCTGCATCGCATGAATGCCACGTACAGTGCAACGCAGTACTTAAAACTGCTTTATTTTTCATTGACCTCTCCCATCCGTCTGCCGGGCATTCATCCAAACATCCCGTCTTGAAAGATTCATAAGAATTGATCGGAAGGCGGCTCCCTTTCAAGAGAGCTAAAGGAAACATAATGGCTGATTTTAAAACTCCTTGTAAACAGTTGGGATGTATTCCGGATGCATTTATTGCAAAGTAACGTTATTGGCAGGAGTTTTTGCTAAAGTGATACTTTCGAACTTGTTGGGATTTTGCAGAACGGATGGTTTTCCAAATACCCAACGGAAAAAAATGTAACACTTAATGCAAGAAGGACCAGGAGACAATCAGTTTCAGGTTCTTAAAGTCGGGCAAAAAAAGCAAATGTTTTGCTCTGTTTTTTTCAATGTCTGTCTTAGGAAATGGTAATCGGAGGACTGAAACCGGACACCACGTACTCCATCACGGTGGCGGCGTACACCACCAAGGGGGATGGAGCCCGGAGTAAACCCAAACTGGTGGTGACCAAAGGTGCAGGTCAGTGCGACTGTTACTGATGTTACCGATGTATTACAGTCCCCAGTAAACCGCTAAAGGTCAGGACCAACTGGATCCCGGTGCATAGACGTTCTGTCCGTGAAAACGAACAGAATCTGTGGCAAAGTTTTCTATAGCGTACATCCCAGTAAAATACTTTACACATGGCCAACTATAGTACCGACCGACACCCACAGTTCAGTGTCAGAGGTCTTCCTGTCCGAGCCACCTCCCCGATCCATTCCCAAAACCAGTGTTTGTCACATTTTTTACATTTTCTCTGCTGTTTTTTGCATTGAACCGCCGGCTAAATCGTAATTCCAGCTGCTATTGACGGGCTGTCAATGTGATGACCGTGGCGGAAGTCCAGTGTTTTGCTAGCATTAGCGATTTAGCATGGAACTACCACAGTGATGCACATTAGCGCTCAAAGTCATCAGATCTTAACTTTATTGCATTCCCACGTAGTATCTGCATTCGGGGGCAAGTATGAGGTGAAAGAAAGAGATCGGCGAACGGGGCGTCAATGTGGGTTCAATGACCGTCGAAAAAGTAGGACAAGTCGCAAATTGCATTAAACATTCATAAACTTTGGAAATAGTTATTGTATTGTCATAAAATAATATTTACTGTAATATAATGATTCATTTCTATGTACCGTATTTTCCGGACTATAAGTCACACTAGGTTGGCTGTTCCTGCGACTTATACTCCAGAGCGATTAATTCATTCATTCATTCATTCATTCATTCATTTTCTACCGTCTTCGGGCAAGAGGCGGGGTACACCCTGGACTGGTGGCCAGCCAGCCAATCACAGGGCACATATAGACAAACAACCATTCACACTCACATTCATACCTATGGACAATTTGGAGTGGCTAATTAACCTAGCATGTTTTTGGAATGTGGGAGGAAACCGGAGTACCTGTAACCCCCCCACCCCTCCACACACAGGAAGAACATGCAAACTCCACACAGTAATGGCCAAGGTGTTTGATGCGGTTGTAAGTGATGATGATGACTGGGTTTGTTTGAGAGAGTCCTGGACTCACATTCATAGCTATGGATAATTTGGTGTGGCCAATTAACCTAGCATGTTTTGTACCCGGAGAAAACCAATGCATGCACGGGGGGGGGCGCTTATCCTCACGAGGGTCACAGGGGGTGCTGGAGCCTATCCCAGCTGTCTGGACTGGTGGCCAGCCAGCCAATCCCAGGGCACATATAGACAAACAACCATTCACACTCACATTCATACCTATGGACAATTTGGAGTGGCCAATTAACCTAGCATGTTTTGTACCCGGAGAAAACCCACGCATGCACGGGGAGAACATGCCAACTCCACAGAGGGTGGAATTGAACGATGGTCTCCTAGCTGCGAGGTCTGCGCGCTAACCACTAGACCGCCGTGCAGCCCGGATTAGCAATTAAATAAATCCAATTAACATAACATAACATTAACGTTTTTTTTTTTAGCTTTATGATAATAAGTTTAAATACAGAAAAGTTGAAATACACATAAATACATATAAATGATGAATAAAAGCAGAAAAGAACATTTAAGGTTACTTCTACCTTCCCTGATCATCCGATTCTTGACGTGAGCGTTCCCAAAGATCAGCACCTTCCTGTTTTGCCATGAGTTATTTCGTTTTTTCTGAAACTCGATAACCTAGAACGGAGCCAAAGAAAGCGAAGTGAAAAAACGAAGTGGCAACATTTTGATACGGAGGTGAGAAACACGATTTAATTCAACAAATAACTCAGGAAAACAGTTTTGAAGAGGAAGGTGTTGATCTCCCTGCCATATTGTGTCTTTGGGAACGGTCACATCTTCAGTGGAAGCGCTTTTGTTCATCATTGATATGATTTTAGAATTGTTTTATACATTTATGATAGTAAACCTCTGATGACATCACAGATGGGCGACATAGCTGACTTAGCTGGTACCGCTCTGGTTGACATTTTATTAGCAAGCTCAGGATGCTAACTGTGATGAAATATACTTAAGAACGCAGTTTTACCAAGATGCAAAATTCAAAAGAGCCAAATAATAAATAATGTTTTGAATTACATAATAATAAATACAATGCATAAAAATGATATTTTCCTTTTGACAATTTCTTGCATTACCAATGAAACCCATCCATGAACCTTCTGCATGGACACACACTACATTAAAAGCAGATGGAAATAAAACATGTGATGGAGTAATGGATTTGTCTTGACCTTTTCAAGGTTAAAAAATATCTAATACACTTCAGCGTTAATTTATATCCACAGACGGAGTGTAGCCTTAAGACGGTCTATATGATGTGTCAAGGGCGGGAGCTCTGGGTGTTATTTGGTCAAGGAGCTCTGGGCCAGAAAGCCTTACCTCCAGGGAGCATAGGTAATTGACATGTGCGTACATGTACACCGTCGGTCTGTGTGTAAACGCTCGATGTGTTGCATTCGCGAGAGACGGGGCGGAAATGGGAAGGAAACATGATCCCGACGTTCTCAATCAGGCCGAGTGAGTGTCAACAGCAGGTTGTTAATACTGTGGCTTGATAGGAAACGTGCTAGGAGGTCCACAAAAAGGGATTGAACAAGAGAAGAGAACCTGAATTGGATGCAGAGGATGGGAAGCAGCGGGTGGCGAATGGGAGATGATTATGGGGGGGGGCGGCTGGAGAGCAGGGGACAGGGGGAAGGGAGAGTGGATCGATGACCACCGAGGGACAATCAAGGTCCTTAAGAACCGCGGAATTATTCATGTACACTGCACACAGTCGCACACAAATAAATATTTATTTCTACCTCCAGGATTTGTCTTCGAAGCAGATTGCTCTTCGTCCGATGTCACCTTCCTCATTCCTCGTTTTTTTTTTTTTTTTTTTTTCCAACCTGGTTGTCACGGTCTAAAACACCACACAATGTATACACTATCAACAAAACATTAATGATTTGAATGAAATCATTAATTTATTTATTTACGGAAACAGCACCGCAGATCATGACAGTACCCCCTCCTCATTAAACAGTGATTGCCACGATCACTTTCAGCCCTGAGGGATGCCTTTTCCACATAGCCAGTGCCGTTTCACGCCCTTGTACAACCTAAGGCTCAATTTGTTCCATTGACGGAAACAGCACCGCAGATCATGACAGTACCCCCTCCTCTGTGCCGTGTGTAAAACTACTGAGGTTTGATCCTCTCATGCCATTTTTTTTATTTTTTGAATTTATATTTTGCATTGTTGGATCTTTGGGAGGTTCTAAGCAGATCATGACAGTACCCCCTCTTCTGTGCCGTGTGTAAAACTACTCAGGTTTTAATCCTCTCATGCCATTTTCTTTTGCCATTTTTTGAATTTATATTTTGCACTGTTGGATCTTAAGGAGGTTCTAAGCAGATCATGACAGTACCCCCTCCTCTGTGCCGTGTGTAAAATTACTGAGGTTTGATCCTCTCATGCCATTTTTTGTAATTTTTTGAATTTATATTTTGCACTGTTCGGATCTTAGGGAGGTTCTAAGCAGATCATGACAGTACCCCCCTCATCTGTGCCGTGTGTAAAACTACTCAGGTTTGATCCTCTCATGACATTTTTTGAATTTACATTTTGCACTGTTGGATCTTAAGGAGGTTCTAAGCAGATCATGACAGTACCCCCTCCACTGTGCCATGTGTAAAACTACTCATGTTTGATCCTCTCATGCCAATTTTTGTAATAATTTATCATCATATTTGCATTATTTTATTAAAATAAATTGTTATTGATTTACACTTAAAAAGTGAATATTTAATTTTAAGACCAGTTGGAAAATTTCTGGAGAATTTATATTTTGCACTGTTGGATCTTAAGGGGGTTCTAAGTGGAGCTTCAAAATGAAAAAGATGAAATAGAGTTAAGACGAGAAAAAATCTTGATAAGCAATTTATTGCAAACAAGCATTAAAGTTGTGAACTGCAACGAAAAAAAAAAATCAGTGATTGCCAGACAGACGATCACTTTCAGCCCTGAGGGATGCCTTTTCCACATAGCCAGTGCCGTTTCACACCCTTGTCCAACCTGAGGCTCCATTGTTCCATTGACGGAAAATGCACCGCAGATCATGACAGTACCCCCTCCTCTGTGCCGTGTGTAAAACTACTCAGGTTTGATCCTCTCATGCCATTTTTTGTCATTTTTTGAATTTATATTTTGCACTGTTGGATCTTAAGGAGGTTCTAAGCAGATCATGACAGTACCCCCCTCATCTGTGCCGTGTGTAAAACTACTCAGGTTTGATCCTCTCATGCCATTTTTTGAATTTACATTTTGCACTGTTGGATCTTAAGGAAGTTCTAAGCAGATCATGACAGTACCCCCTCCACTGTGCCGTGTGTAAAACTACTCATGTTTGATCCTCTCATGCCATTTTTTTGTAATAATTTATCATCATATTTGCATTATTTTATTAAAATAAATTGTTATTGATTTACACTTAAAAAGTGAATATTTAATTTTAAGACCAGTTGGAAAATTTCTGGAGAATTTATATTTTGCACTGTTGGATCTTAAGGAGGTTCTAAGCAGATGACGACAGTACCCCCTCCTCTGTGCCGTGTGTAAAACTACTCAGGTTTTAATCCTCTCATGCCATTTTTTGAATTTACATTTTGCACTGTTGGATCTTAAGGAAGTTCTAAGCAGATCATGACAGTACCCCCTCCACTGTGCCGTGTGTAAAACTACTCAGGTTTGATCCTCTCATGCCATTTTTTGTAATTTTTTGAATTTATATTTTGCACTGTTCGGATGCGAAAATACAGCCTTTGTTTGAGGTTTCTCGTGATGCATAGATTATTTCATAGCAATCTTCACACATTCAGCCGTCACATTAGCATTATATCTGATTTCATTTCCTTGATTAGGGGCGATCATGAAGCCAAAGTGGGTTTTTAAATGACATCAAGCTGAGCTTTAGTATGTGGACGACTCGAATTAGAAGCATTCGTCTCACCCAACGCTCTACTGCCCCCCCCCAACACCCTTCCATTACCGGCAACGATCATCATCAGACATCATCTTCGTCTTGGTCCAGTCGAGTGGAGACCATTAGCAAACGGATATGAATCATATATCACAGAAATATGTTTCTGTGTTTACTTAGCAGGAATTTGAATTCATACTATATGCAGGCATATGGGCTATACCAGGGGTCAGCAACCTGCGGCTCCAGAGCCGCATGTGGCTCTTCGGCTTTTTTGTTGTGGCTCCCTTTGCTATTCTCAAATATTTTTTTTAGGGGGAAATGCACATCTTGAAAAAATCCAACTTTTTGTGAGACCATGAATGCATCCTGGCTCAGTTCTGGTGATTGAATGAGCGGACAGGATGCTATTCTGTTCTCTTTCACACAGGTAAACATGAAGGAAAATTTTTTTGACATTTCTAAAAAATAAATTTGAGATCAAAAATGGGAACTTTGCGGCAATGTAAACAAATCATGTAATTTTACAGTAATTTACACATACATTTATGTAAGTTTATCTCCAGTACTAGCAAGAGTACTTAATCATCTCGTCTTTTTTTATATGAACTACTTTGGCACCCCAAAATTTTCCCCCCAAATTTTTATAATCGGCTCAGAATGTGAGCTCATCACAGCCGTTAGCTAGCTAGCTAAAAGAAACCAAGATGATAACCATGCTAACTCAACAAGTTGGCATCCGTTACATATGCATTTCTATTTGTTGTTGTTGTTGTTTTAAACCTGGGTTTAGCGGCGCTAATGGGCAAGGGGGTAAAATGGCTCTTTTCATAATAAAGGTTGCCGACCCCTGGGCTATACGCTGCCTCAAAATCTTAATAGCTTCTCCAAATTACTGAGTTCCTCTATAATTATGTAACCGTGCACGACTGGATTGGTAACACGAGACCCGGATCTGCTTCCGTATTATGGAATCCATTATGCAGAAAGAAAGGAAATGGGAATATCTAAATGTATTTCTGTACACAATCCAAATATCCCTTCTTTATACCGCTTGTCCTCAGTAGCGTTTCGGCTAAACTGGAGCCCATAACACGATATACTCGAGGTTACAAATTATTATGTTTTCCTCATGACGAAAAATAAATATTATAGAGGGTCGTACCAACAGGCTGAACTAAATTACTTTTTATATTAATTATATCCCATTATAAAAGCAGAAAAATCACATTGTTTTGACAAGATGCGGCTGCTAAGAGTAAATAAGATTATTAAAATACGCTTAGCAAAAAAACATAATTTGTCACAGAGAAAGTAATGAGGTACAATTTAATAAAAATCGCATGCAAGGGGACAAATCAATACAACCTGAATATCAAGTAAATGTCTGACTGTTCATGCTAAAATGTTAATTAATATAGGAATCCATATATGTGAGGGGAACAGTAATCTCCTGTGAGGGACAGCGAAGGTCAGACTCACATGCCTAGACAGCCAAGGCTATTTGAATCAAGTGATGAGCATGTGGAGGACTTGTAAATAAAGCACTCTGTTAGCATATATGATGATGGCATTTATTTTACCATTTTGATTCACTTTGTGAAAAGGCCAGATGTGGTCCGGGAGCCGTACACTACCGCTCAAAAGTTTGGGATCACTTGCAAATTTCTTTGTTTTCCAAAGAAAAACAAATTTTCCTGCATTTCTCAAACAATTTTTTTTTCCATTTCACAAACATTTGTATCCATTTCCCAAACAAGTAAAATGAATGAGATGATTTTCAAAGAAGGATGTGCATTTTTGCATAGAGGCCTACTAACAAACTTGGTCTAACAAGGACAGAAAAACGCTGCACAACTGTGCAAGAAGAAACAAAGAAACAAACAAGAATTATTCCATATGATCGGTGTCGGAATCGGTCAGTTTCACTCATGGATGATTGGTATCAAAATCGGTAACATAAATCCCTCGTATTTACAAAGTCATAAACAGATTTTCCGTGCTCCAACTACAAAAATATTCCTTGTATTGACTTGGAATCCTATATCGTGGAAATTAATTTATCAGGTCTGTAACCAATTAATTAAACCAGCGGTGACTGTAATCATGAAAGACAAAAAAAAATCCTTAGCAATAGCACAAACTGGGTCTAACAAGGACAGAAAAATGCTGCAGACAAATATGTGAGAGTGTGTAGTTTAAGACAAAGACCTCACATCTAAAAATCTCAACTCGAAAAAAATTTCTTACCATGCTGTTAACTACTCCCTTCAGAGAGCAGCACAAACTGGGTCTAACAAGGACAGAAAAAGGCTGCAGACAAATATGTGAGAGTGTGTAGTTTAAGGCAGGTGGTCACCTGGCAGCTGCACTAAATAGTAGGCGTCAAACACCAGTGTCAGTATCAACAGTGAAGCGGCCACTTCAGGATGCTGGACTTCATAGCAGGACTGCCAAGAAAAAGCCAGATCTCAGACAAGTGATCCCAAACTTTTGAGCGGTAGTGTATATTAAAAACTGTAGCCTGGAGACATGAAAACAATTTTAAAAATGCCATTGAAATCATCTTCTGAAGGCCTTATGTTTTGTATTTTTTTTTTTTTTGAGAGCAGCAGAACTTGGGTCTAACAAGGACAGAAAAACACTGCACTGCAAAAAAATAACTGCAAGAAGACACATATCTGAGAGACTGCCAAGAAAAAGCCATATCTCAGACTGGCCAAAAACATTTCCAAGTGATCCCAAACTTTTGAGCGGTAGTGTACCGAATGATGTACCAACTCAGTTTAAAGGTACATATGCCAAAGTATTCAAAACGTGTACATAAGCTGAATAACTTTTCATAGGACATTTTGCATGAATCTGTGATGTGTACAAACAGGTAAAAATCTATTTGTTTTTGTCCACAGTGCCCGGTCCACCCATTTTGTCAGTGACCCAGGAGTCGGAAACATCTGCTCTGGTTCGCTGGGACCCTCCAGACCTGAAAAATGGCATGGACCTGCAAGGTTACAGGCTCCAATTTGGTCGGAAAGATGTCTCGCCTTTGGCCACGCTAGAATTTTCACCCCAAGAACGACAGTACTCTGTGGGCAACATCCACCGGGGGGCCACCTATCACTTTAAACTGTCAGCCAAAAGCAGAGGGGGCTTCGGGGAGGAAGCCGGTGTGGAACTCATTGTCCCAGAGAATACGCCAGGCGGATATCCCCAAATAACCGAAGGCTCCAATGTAACATGTTGCTCCGTTCAGCTGTCCTGGTCTCCACCGGTTCTGGCTGAGAGGAACGGTGTCATCACAGAGTACACTTTGGCCTACAAGGAAGCGAGTACCCGAGGAGCGCCACAGGAGCTCCGATTGCCCCCCAATCTGTCCAGCTACGTGCTCAACAGCCTCAAACCAAACTCCGCTTACGATGTGAAAATTCGTGCACACACCATTGTAGGTCCCGGGCCCTACAGCCCACCTATCCAGTATCGGACGGTGGACAATGATGCAACAGGTAGGGTTTGCCTGTTTCTCTCCCGAGCCGGTTGCCAGGGGGTTGGGAGTTTTTGCAAGCTCACAAAAAGCTACCGCACCTTCAAAGCACCTGCACTGTTCCTCAAGAAAAGAAAATTAGCATTGAAATGTTTTCCGTCGGATACTCACTTCACTAACCCAAAACAAGGTAAACCCAGTAAGTCAGTAAGTCGTAGTCAGTCATTGTGAGGGAAAGGAGAGCAGCCTAGACATTCAAGGTAAGTGCTTTATCGTCAGACAGTCATCCGGTCATCCTTGCAGCCCTTTTTCCAGGCACACTCACGCAGCTAATGCCATCTCACACCCCCAATTTTTTATTTTTTTTTACAAAGGTAGGGCTCTTTAGGCAAACCCAGTCAGTGTTGGGCTGGGATTGGTTCCTTAGTTTGATTTAACGGTTTTAATATATCGCTACCTTTGTTTGGTTTTCTTTTTTGATTCTGCTACCCACTTTCCTTGTCCCACTGAGGAACAGCCTGTGTGGCATGGTACCCCCCCCCCCTTCCCAGATGCACTACAGGGGACTGTTAGCATGCTGTGTTTGGGTCTGTCCAATGCCCACTTGGCTGCATATCAGTAGTGCCAACCCAGAGTCAGAACTGTCGGAACACTTAAGATTGGGATTGCAAGTTTTTCATCGCCAAAGTAGTTTTATATGTAAAAAATAATAATAATAATAATAAAGTAGTGAGGTTGGTTGGTACTACAGATGTGAGCGCGCCAGTGGGCAACACCTTTTGTAGTCCGTGGGTTTGTCCTCTCATGAGTCTTGCGTGGTATGTGTCTTAACCAACGGCGTTGTCCTTCTCACAGCCAATAACAGCTCACCGAATTTCACTCACTCTCCAAACCAGAGTGGCGTTGCAGGGGAACGACAACTCTTATTTTTTTAACCAATCAGGATCTCCTTGTGGTTTAAAATGTACTCTTTACTGAAAATATGTTTTTTTTGTTTTGTTTTCTAATTGCCAACTCAACAGATGTTCCGAAGAATTTTACCATCAAGTGGGCAACCAAGACCACAGTGGTCCTTGCATGGAAGTTTTCCGAAAGCAGGTCCCCGTACAAATGCACGGTGAGTTTGACGAAAAGTCTCAAAGGAACTTGGGGGTCCAAAATTTTTTCACTGACTTCGTATTTTGACAGTACTAAGTACAAAACAGTCAAGTACATACAGTATTCTAGTTTGTACGCCCCTGAGTTAGTGAATAGAAAACTGTACCCGCAAAAACGCAAACTTGGAATTGCCTGAAATCATATGGAATGCTGGGAAAAAATTAGTTCAAGTGATTGGTGATTGGTTCATACTATGTAGCCATCACAAAGTCATCCATCAGTCTCTTGATCTTCACCTACTGTCAATCACCGAATCAAATTCTGAAGCGTCCATTGAACCCTAGATTGACTACAACCGTCAGAAGATGGATGTCGACGCCAGGCAGCTGAAGGTCTTCATTACTGGGCTGAGGCACAACACCACCTACGAGTTCAGGGTGACGTGCCAAGAAAGCATGGACGGTGGACCAAAACACCGTGTGGTTGCCAGGACGGCACCACTCATCCTGGTCAGGAAACCGAAACTGGACATCTACGCCGAGCCTGACAATATTCTCACCATGTCCTTTCCGCCGATCGATGGCAAGGATGTCAAGTGAGTACGCCATTCTGGGGACTCTTGAAATTGGATGGGTGGTGGTGATTTCCGGCAGTTGTTGATAGTAGGCCTCTATGCAAAAATCTACATCCTTCTTTCAAAATCATCTCATTCAAAAAATTGTTTGAGAAATGCAGGGAAATTTGTTTTTCTTTGAAAAACAAAGAAATTTGCAAGTGATCCCAAACTTTTGAACGGTAGTGTATATTTGTTATATTTTTGTTGAGCATCATTTTTAACAGAGACAGATTTCTGTTCCCTCGAACGTAACATGGTGCTATTTTTCCCCAAGGAATTTCTATGTGGTTGTGGTGCCGTTGAAAATGACTTCGGGGGCTGTCAAGAATCTAAAGACTCCTGACGAGATGGACATGGATGAGGTAAGGATGGAGACAAATAAATCCAAGGGATTGTTGCCAATATTATCTGGAAGGATTCGTATGTATAAAGTATGCTACAATGACAAAAAAATAACTTCCTGTGTTAAGAACTAGCAGATCATGAATGCATTTTGTTTTTTTTTTAATTTATAGTTGGCAAACTGCACTGTAAACACAAAAAGCAAACATGTCCCACTATGCTAATTTCCTCTGAAGCAAGCAGAAGACCGAATTACACTCATTGGCTACTCTCACCATAGCTCAAGGTCACCTTGAATGCCAGATCTACAGCAACCAGTCCTATTGGATTTGGGATTACGTTCCTTCCCTGTGCTCAGTGCCCGCCGCTACCTGCAGTTTGTTATTAGTTGTTGTGTGCAGTTTGTGATCAGTTGTGTGCATACTTTTTTTTTTTTATTTACAACATATTGCGCAACTGCAGAGTCTTGAGGCACATGCTAACTCGCAAACTAGAGAGCTAGCGACCTAAACGGTAGCCTTCGAGTTATTTCCTTTCAACTTAAATAGCCAAAAACTTACCACTTCCACACGGATAGGGAGGATAACTATTAACAGTTATTTAACCTTTAACATGAACATGAATCAAACGTAATAATTTTTTCTGGGTACATGTTACCATACAGCATCCATATCAAACTTAACATTAAACTTTCATATCAAGGTGGGGGCCTCAAACTAGTGTCCTGCGGGCCACATTTGGCCCGCGGGCCGCGTGTTTGAGACCCCTGCCATACAGCATCCACATCAAACTTGCGCGGGCCGCACTAACATTAAACTTTCATATCAAGGCGGGGGCCTCAAACTAGTGTCCTGTGGGCCACATTTGGCCCGCGGGCCGCGTGTTTGAGACCCCTGCCATACAGCATCCACATCAAACTTGCGCAGGCCGAACTAACATTAAACTTTCATATCAAGGCGGGGGCCTCAAACTAGTGTCCTGCGGGCCACATTCGGCCCACGGGCCGCGTGTTTGAGACCCCTGCCATACAGCATCCATATCAAACTTGCGCGGGCCGCACTAACATTAAACTTTCATATCAAGGCGGGGGCCTCAGACTAGTGTCCTGTGGGCCACATTTGGCCCGCGGGCCGCGTGTTTGAGACCCCTGCCATACAGCATCCACATCAAACTTGCGCGGGCCGCACTAACATTAAACTTTCATATCAAGGCGGGGGCCTCAAACTAGTGTCCTGTGGGCCACATTTGGCCCGCGGGCCGCGTGTTTGAGACCCCTGCTATACAGCATCCACATCAAACTTGCGCGGGCCACACTAACATTAAACTTTCATATCAAGGTGGGGGCCTCAAACTAGTGTCCTGCGGGCCACATTTGGCCCGCGGACCGCGTGTTTGAGACCCCTGCCATACAGCATCCATATCAAACTTGCGCGGGCCACACTAACATTAAACTTTCATATCAAGGCGGGGGCCTCAAACTAGTGTCCTGCGGGCCACATTTGGCCCGCGGACCGCGTGTTTGAGACCCCTGCCATACAGCATCCATATCAAACTTGCGCGGGCCGCACTAACATTAAACTTTCATATCAAGGCGGGGGCCTCTAACTAGTGTCCTGCGGGCCACATTTGGCCCGCTGGCCGCGTGTTTGAGACCCCTGCCATACAGCATCCATATCAAACTTGCGCAGGCCGCACTAACATTAAACTTTCATATCAAGGCGGGGGCCTCAAACTAGTGTCCTGCGGGCCACATTTGGCCCGCGGGCTGCGTGTTTGAGACCCCTGACATACAGCATCCATATCAAACTTGCGCGGGCCGCACTAACATTAAACTTTCATATCAAGGCGGGGGCCTCAAACTAGTGTCCTGCGGGCCACATTTGGCCCGCGGGCCGCGTGTTTGAGACCCCTGGTCTAATGTATAAATCTAATTTCAAAACCCAACAAAAACATAAAAACTAACGTAAACCCCTTTGGTCAATCAGCTGCTGCGGGAGGTGACCCCCAAGCGGCGGTCCCGCCGTCAGTTGGCCCAGCTGGACCAGAGGAAGCCTTACATCACGGCCTGCTTCCGCCAGCTTCCCTCCAGCTTCACCGTGGGCTCTGACCATCGCCAGAGCAGCTGTGAGAATAAAGCTCTGGAACCTGGTCAGGAGTACGTCTTCTTCCTCATGGCTGAACTAAATGCTACGGCTGGGGTAAGTATTATGCCTTCAGACCATTTCTTCTTGGGTCGTGTGCCCTTCAGGGTTTTTTCAGTTTTTTTTTTCATCGTATGGGGCCTTTGGGGACTTTGTTACAGCTGCGTTAATGTGCTAGTGTAGTGATTTCCAAAGTGTGGGCCGCGGTCCCCTGGTGGGCCATGAGAAGTCATTAAAAAATATTTTTTTAATTATTATTATATATATTTTTTATTATTTTTATTGTAAAATATTTATTCCAAGATTTAAAAAAAATATTTATAGGCCTAAGTAATAACCTATTGAGTGTTATTGACCTGTCACAATATTTTAGGAACATTAGGAATGTTAATAACAATAATAAAAAATATATTATACATTATAATATATATAAATATAATATTAATAATAATAACTATATATATTGTAAATTATAATATATTTAAATATAACAATTACATATATATTAAAATGATGATGATGATTTTATTATTATTGCTTTGCTAGTAATGATCTGGCATAATAACAATAATAATAACAATAATAATAATAATAATCATAATCATAATAATCATTATATATATATATATATTTAAATATAAATTATAATATATTAATTATTATGAGTATTGTTATTAATAGAATAATAATAATCATAATATATATATATATATATATATATATATATATATATATATATATATATATATATATATATATATATATATATATATATATATATATATATATATATATATATATATATATATATATATATATATATATATATATATATAAATATAAATTATAATATATTTATTATTATTATTATTATTATTGCTTTGTCAGTAATGATCTGGCATAATAATAATAATAATCATCATCATCATCATCATAATAATAATTATTATTACAATAATGGTGGTAGTGGTAGAAGTGGTAGAAAATTAATGAATGAATAATAATAATAATAATAATAATAATAATATAAATTATAATATATCTAAATATAATAATTATATATATATCTAATTCTAATAATAATATTATTATTATTACAAATAAATATAATGTAGAAATATAATAATTATTATTATTATTAAGTTAAGTGCTCTGAGAACGCATCATTTCGTCTATGTACTGTTTATAGGACAAAGGTGGGCCGCAGACATTTTTTTACATTTTCAAGTAGGCCCTGAGTTGGTAAAGTTCAGGAACCCCTGTACTGGTGAACCCTACATGCAAGAGTTGTGTAATAACTAATCCAAATCATTTTCAACTGTTGCTTTTAACACCCGCCTTTCTTCTTCACATCAGAAAATGTTTGCAACCAGCCCTTACACTGACACGGTGATGACTCCTGTGCTGGTGGACCCCCAGCCGGTCGAGACAGGCGGTGATGGACTCATTTGGGTGGTCGGTCCAGTCCTGGCTGTTGTCTTCATCATCTGCATTGTCATTGCTATCCTCCTGTATAAAAAGTGAGTTGTCTATTTGTATTGGTTGCATGCATTTGGATCGTTATTGATGTTATTTAATTTAAAAAATAATAATAACCAGGTTCAACCTCAAATGGAGCGTTTTTTATTAGAAATCCGTATGGGGAATTTGGTCTTTCATTTGCTGATGCAAGCCCATATTTGATTTTACAAGTGGATCTAAGTGAACATGTTAGGTAATTGGAGCTTTTCTTTCTTGTCTACCAACACACAGCGAAGATCTTTTCATCATTTGATGTTGAACCAGTTATTTGCAGGCTTAGTTGACAATCTGACGACCGGGATGTAAATGAGAGGCTGCATTTTGAAAGAGGGGCTTATTGTATATTAATGACTGCATGCGACTCAAAGCCCCGACAGCATGGCTGCATGCAAATGTAAAAAAAAAAAAAAAACGAAAAAAAAAAAAATTGTCTTGTTTAAGTCATGGGAAGTGAGGAGTCAGAGAAACGAGAGAAGATGAGATTCTTTTGAGATGTCAAGGGTGATATTGCGAACATGACTGAAATATATACAAAACTGAATTTCAACCAAGGTTACGTTATAAAAATCATATCAAATTGTGCTTTAGTAATGCATTTTCATGACTTGAATTAGCTTCATATTTATGAAAAACACATTTGATACACTATAAAGTGCAAAAATATCGGTACTAGCTCTAGTCTAAATCTAAATATACATGTATTGAACTACTTCAAATGTGTATATTGGCAGAAATTAACCTTCATGTGGCCTGCAGAGAATGATGACCATGTGGCTTGTGGAATATTCCATATTTTTCACAGAGGGGTGTAATGTGGAAACGTAGGGACAAGGCTAAATTTTGAATATTTTTTCAATATATAAATTTAAAGTACAGTTGGGAGTATCACAAATACTTGAAAAGATATATACCGCGGCTCTTTATTTGAGAGGATGATGTCAATCATGATCTGTATCTCACAACGGGCTTGCAGGAAGACAGTACTCAATATAAGAATCTGACTCATGTTGACATTTTACAAATAACAATAAACTCATCACACCGTAACTTAACACTGAAACTGTATACCTTCTAAATATACCACCGTGTACCAATTGGAATTTCATTTTTTCCCCCTTGAACGCATATTGGTACATGTTTGTATATTTGTGTAAAAATACAAACATGCACCAATACAGGTTTAAAATGTTACTGCTTTTCACATTTCAAACTCACATTGGTACATTTTTGTATACATTTTTCAGGTGTGCATTTAGAGTGTTAAGTTGCTGTGTGATGAGTTTAGCGTTCTTAGTAAAATGACGCCACGAGTCAGTCTGTTACATATGTTATATACAGTCGATTTCCAGTGGGTTGACGAGGTTGTTTTGAGTACACTGATAGCTTGTGATTGGCTCCTGCCAATTAAAGAGCTACCGGTTCCTTAGTGACTTGATAGCGGCGCGGTATTTCAACAATTAGCAGTAGTTCTGAAATTAGACAAATTAACAAACATGCACCAATACAGGTTTAAAATGTTACTGCTTTTCGCATTTTGGTGTGCATTTTGAGTGTTAAGTTGCTGTGTGATGAGTTTAGAGGTTCTTAGTAAGATGACGCCACCAGTCAGTCTGTTACATTGTTATATACAGTAGATTTCCAGTGGGTTGACGAGGTTGTTTTGAGTGCACTGATAGCTTGCGATCGGCTCCTGCCAAATAAAGAGCTAGCGGTTCCTCAGTGACTTGATAGCGGCGCGGTATTTCAACAATTAGCAGTAGTTCTGAAATTAGACAAATTAACAAACATGTACCAATACAGGTTTAAAATGTTACTGCTTTTCACGTTTTAAACTCACATTGGTGCATTCTTGTATAAAATTTTTCAGGTGTGTATTTTGGGTGTTAAGTTGCTGTGTGATGAGTTTAGTGTTTAGTTACATGATAGCATTTCTGAAGAATTTAATTATTTATATTTCATGGGAAAGTGATTTCAGAAACGGGGGACAGGCAATCGGATCAATATGCAGGTCACTCTGCCTAATAAAAAAAATGTATATTTTACAAATAATTTTTGGGGACGCAAATGGGACCAGTTGGGTGGGTGGACTGGCCTCTTTCCAAGCTCCAAGTGAGCATTATGAAAAGTGCCGAGCGATGTATTATCTTAAGCAGGCTGCTACGAGCAATCCAAGAAGATATTGCTATTGTCAGATGACCCCTGTCCGACCTTGCCTTACCTCCGCCATGGTGGTTAGGGAGCGTAACAAACATGTACCAATACAAGTTTAAAATGTTACTGCTTTTTCGTTAAGTTTTCATTTTGGGTGTTAAGTTGCTGTGTGATGAGTTTAGTGTCTGTTACATTGTTGTATACTACAGTAGATTTCCAGTGGGTTGACGAGGTTGTTTTGAGGGCACTGATAGCTTGTGATTGGCTCCTGCCAAATAAAGAGCTAGCGGTTCCTTAGTATTTCAACAATTAGCAGTAGTTCTGAAGTAAATGAGATGTCTTCGGAATTAGAATTTAGCCATAAATTTTAAAGTTTAAGAAAAAAAGTAGTTTCGTTCGTTAAGTGATAGCATTTCTGAATAATTTAAATATTTATATTTCACGGGAAAGTG
The DNA here is from genome assembly GCF_030265055.1 of Doryrhamphus excisus. NCBI lineage: Eukaryota > Metazoa > Chordata > Actinopteri > Syngnathiformes > Syngnathidae > Doryrhamphus > Doryrhamphus excisus. The sequence goes on along the minus strand of NC_080470.1, from coordinate 922,689 downwards.
ATTTCAGAAACGGGGGACAGGCAAGAAATTCATTTTCAGGTCATTTTGCCTAATAAAAAAAATGTATATTTTACAGATTTTTTTTACATTTTTTTACGAACAATCCAAGAAGATATTGCTACTGTCAGATGACCCCTGTCCGACCTTGCCTTACCTCCGCCATGGTGGTTAGGGAGCGTAACAAACATGCACCAATACAGGTTGGAAATGTTACTGCTTTTCGTTAAGTTTTCATTTTGGGTGTTAAGTTGCTGTGTGATGAGTTTAGTGTCTGTTACATTGTTATATACTACAGTAGATTTCCAGTGGGTTGACGAAGTTGTTTTGAGTGCACGGATAACTAGTGATTGGCTCCTGCCAAATAAAGAGCTACCGGTTCCTTAGTATTTCAACAATTAGCAGTAGTTCTGAAGTAAATGAGATGTCTTCAGAATTTGAATTTAGCCATAAATTTTAAAGTTTAAGAAAAAAAGTAGTTACGATAGTTAAGTGATAGCATTTCTGAAGAATTTAAATATTTATATTTCACGGGAAAGTGATTTCAGAAACAGGCAAGAAATTCATTTTCAGGTCATTTTGCCTAATAAAAAAATTTATATTTTACAGATTTTTTTTACAATTTTTTTTACGAACAATCCAAGAAGATATTGCTACTGTCAGATGACCCCTGTCCGACCTTGCCTTACCTCCGCCGTGGTGGTTAGGGAGCGTAACATCTCTCCTTGAATCTCTTGTCTTTTTTTTCTCTTGTCTCTTTCTCTTCCCCCCCGCCCCCCAACACTACCGTCCCCCTTCCCACATTCCCCGCCCCCCATTCCAATCGCTCCCTGGTGAGTAGTGCTTCCCAGCTCTGCCCTTGGCCCTGACTTTACCCTCTTCTCCATTGTCTGGAGCCCCCACGTTACACACAAATACACACTCATACTGATACACATACATAGTACTCACGATAAAGTGTACACAAGTGTTTACTTCCACGGAAAACATGCACACACACACACAAACACACACATCGTCACTTCCTGCAAATGCTAATGAGCTTTATCTGGCAATTTTTTTTCGGGCCCGGCGCCGACCCTTATGAATCTCAAACTGCTCTCTATTGATTTATCTCTCTTCTTGCCTCTCCCCTACCCCCCCCCCTTTTTTTTCCTTGTGTGTTTTCACCATCTCTATGTATTTATTTGACTCCTATTGCTTTCTGTGGAAAACAGCAAACCTGACAGGTAAGGCTCGGCTGAACTCTATCGCTTTTGACAGGGGAACGACAATGTAGGCTGCCTCGGCAGAGAAGATGCTTTTAATTAGCGTGGCTCAAGCACGTTCTCGCAGCTTCTCAGCTCCTGATTTGCTTTCACTCACATCTTTCAAATATTGTTGAGCTGTTTTCTTTTTCTTTTTTTTTTCTTTGAAGCTCATTAGCGAGCTTGTAGACTCTTTTTTGCGGTGCGCATTTTGAAGTTCTTTGTTGTACATTCCCGCTTTTTTCTTTTATCTTTTTCTGACTATCCAGTCGCAAGAGGAAGGAGTCGGAACCGCGCACAAAGTGTCTGCTGAACAACGCAGACATCACACCCCATCATCCTACTGACCCTGTGGAGATGAGACGCATCAACTTCCAAACTCCTGGTACGGAAAACACTCCCACGTCACTCACTAGAGTACAGCTATACTGGAAATATTTGTTGTTTTTTTTAATATGCACTAACGCTCAAAAGTTTGGGATCACTTGGAATTTTTGGGGCTTTTCCTTGGCGGTCCTGCTATGAAGTCCAGCATCCTGAAGTGGCCGCTTCACTGTTGATACTGACACTGGTGTTTGACGCCTACTATTTAGTGCAGCTGCCAGGTGACCACCTGTCTTAAACTACACACTCTCACATATTTGTCTGCAGCGTTTTTCTGTCCTTGTTAGACCCAGTTTGTGCTATTGCTAAGGATTTTTTTTGTCTTTCATGATTACAGTCACCCCTGGTTTAATTAATTGGTTACAGACCTGCCAGCGATAAATTAATTTCCACGATATAGGATTCCAAGTCAATAAATGGAATATTTTTGTAGTTGGAGCACGGAAAATCTGTTTATGACTTTGTAAATACGAGGGATTTATGTTGCCCATTTTGATACCAATCATCCATGAGTGAAATTGACCGATTCCGACACCGATCATATGGAATAATTCTTCTTTGTTTCTTTGTTTCTTCTTGCACAGTTGTGCAGCGTTTTTCTGTCCTTGTTAGACCCAGTTTGTGCTGCTCTCTGAAGGGAGTAGTTAACAGCATGGTAAGAGATTTTAGTTTTAGTTGAGATTTTTTGATGGCTTTTCTAATCATCTATTAGCCTTATAAAATGATGAACTTGGATTAGCAGCCAAGTTTAGTTTAGTCTTGTATGTCCTCTTTTGTCTTATTATGTTTACTATATTGGATAATAGGAGTATAAAGATGAATGTGGGGTGTTATTTCATGTTTAGAGGGCTTTCATAATGTTTAAAATTGTATTTAGAAGGTGATAAACAGGTTGTCGATGTCTTATGTGTCGTATTTTGTCTTATTATGTTTACTATATTAGATAATAGGAGTATAAAGATAAATATGGGGTGTTATTTCATGTTTAGAGGGCTTTCACAATGTTTAAAATTGTCTTTAGAAGGTGGTAAACAGGTTGTCTATGTCTTATATGTCGTATTTTGTCTTATTATGTCGACTATATTGGATAATAGGAGTATAAAGATGAATATGGGGTGTTATTTCATATTTAGAGGGCTTTCGTAATGTTTAAAATTGTATTTAGAAGGTGGTAAACATGTTTTCTATGTCTTATATGTCGTATTTTGTCTTATTATGTTGACTATATTGGGTAATAGGAGTATAAAGATGAATGTGGGGTGTTATTTCATATTTAGAGGGCTTTCATAATGTTTAAAATTGTATTTAGAAGGTGGTAAACAGGTTGTCTATGTCTTATATGTCGTATTTTGTCTTATTATGTGGACTATATTGGGTAATGAACTTGGATTAGCAGCCATACCAGGAGATTGATGCAGAGGACTGACAGTTGTTGATAGTAGGCCTCTATGCAAAAATATACATCCTTCTTTGGAAATCATCTCATTCATTTTAATTGTTTGTGAAATGGAAAAAAAAATTGTGAAATGCATGAAAATTAGTTTTTCTTTGGAAAACAAAGAAATTTGCAAGTGATCCCAAACTTTTGAGCGGTAGTTCATATAAAATATACAGGAGTTCCCCACTTTTTGTGAGACGCTCATTGACATTGATGTTCTCTCCCCTGATTTCGGATCAACATTTGCAATACAAATGACTTTTGCAATTATTATATTAGATTCCTCACACACTTAATAAGTCACATCGTAACTCGAGTCCGCCAAAGTGATCCTTTGTTTCAACTCAACAGTACAGCTTTTGAATTAAATTCAGCCGGTCCTTTTCTGCTCTTACAATCACGTGGAACAAAAACAGGACCTTGAAAAAAATAATAATACAATAAACAAAAAAATAATAATTCACAACATGGCACAAAAGATAATTATAAATAATATTGTTTTTTTTCACAGATTGAATAGTATTTCAATTAAACCATGTAGCAATCATTGTTTCATAGTTCATGTACATATCCACTTTGTCATTTAACATAACAATTATTACGTAAATGAAAACAATTATCGATGTGACAATACAGCCGAAGTCAAGGCAACGCAGAGAAAACCTAATTGGATGAGAAGATTTTTTTTCAGTTATCATAAAATAGTTGCAGCAATAACAAGTGTGGAAGAAAACATTTTTTTAAAGGAGTTCAGGACACGCATGGCGCAAATCTTTTGGCAGCTTTTGCATGGAACTAGCCTCTAAAATTATTGGATGTATATCCATTTTGGGATCATTTTGGTATATTGGGATTGCTTGCAAATTTCTTCGTTTTCCAAAGAAAAATTTTCCTGCATTTCACAAACATTTTTTTTTCCATTTCACAAACAATGAAAATGAATGAGATGATTTTGAAAGAAGGATGTATATTTTTGCATAGAGGCCTACTATCAACAACTGTCAGTACTCTGCATCAATCTCCTGGTATGGCTGCTAATCCAAGTTCATTACCCAATATAGTCCACATAATAAGACAAAATACGACATATAAGACATAGAAAACATGTTTACCAACTTCTAAATACAATTTTAAACATTATGAAAGCCTTCTAAATATGAAATGACACCCCACATTCATCTTTATACTCCTATTACCCAATATAGTCAACATAATAAGACAAAATACGGCATATAAGACATAGACAACCTGTTTACCAACTTCTAAATACAATTTCAAACATTATGAAAGCCTTCTAAATATGAAATAACACCGCACATTCATCTTTATACTGCTATTATCCAATATAGTAAACATAATAAGACAAAATAAGACATATAAGACATGGACAACCTGTTTACCACCTTCTAAGTACAATTTTAAACATTATGAAAGCCCTCTAAATATGAAATAACACCCCACATTCATCTTTATACTCTTATTACCCAATATAGTCAACATAATAAGACAAAATACGACATATAAGACATAGACAACCTGTTTATCACCTTCTAAATACAATTTTAAACATTATGAAAGCCCTCTAAATATGAAATAACACCCCACAGTCATCTTTATACTCCTATTACCCAATATAGTAAACATAATAAGACAAAATAAGACATACAAGACTAAACTAAACTTGGCTGCTAATCCAAGTTCATCATTTTATAAGGCTAATAGATGATTAGAAAAGCCATCTAAAAATCTCAACTAAAACTAAAATCTCTTACCATGCTGTTATCTACTCCCTTCAGAGAGCAGCACAAACTGGGTCTAACAAGGACAGAAAAACGCTGCACAACTGTGCAAGAAGAAACAAAGAAGAATTATTCCATATGATCGGTGTCGGAATCGGTCAATTTCACTCATGGATGATTGGTATCAAAATCGGCAACATAAATCCCTCGTATTTACAAAGTCATAAACAGATTTTCCGTGCTCCAACTACAAAAATATTCCATGTATTGACTTGGAATCCTATATCGTGGAAATTAATTTATCGCTGGCAGGTCTGTAACCAATTAATTAAACCAGGGGTGACTGTAATCATGAAAGACAAAAAAATCCTTAGCAATAGCACAAACTGGGTCTAACAAGGACAGAAAAACGCTGCAGACAAATATGTGAGAGTGTGTAGTTTAAGACAGGTGGTCACCTGGCAGCTGCACTAAATAGTAGGCGTCAAACACCAGTGTCAGTATCAACAGTGAAGCGGCCACTTCAGGATGCTGGACTTCATAGCAGGACTGCCAAGAAAAATCCAGATCTCAGACTGCACAAAAAAAAATTCCAAGTCATCCCAAACTTTTGAGCGGTAGTGTACGCAAACAGACACACTATAAACTTTGCAATCCGACCTACACTCCGTATTCCCGGCTCATTAGCTTTGGTGAGATGTGAGACTTTTTATCTCAGCTCAAAATATAATTGTTTTGCATATGACCTCAAATCCCGGACACAAATTCTTAAAAATTCTTTAAAATTATTTTTTTTCTTGAATCCAGGAAAAAGCGGTAGAAAATGAATGAATGAATGAATCCTGTCTTTTTAATACATAGACTGTATTTTGTTACAAATGCAGATAACATTCCAGTTTATTCATCACGCACCCACTCACATGAATTGCACCACTATATTATTATCCTTTTTTGCACATCTCAGTCTTGCTTTTTAATTATTTCCATTTTTTGTCGATGTATGTATATGTACCATGAGAGCTAATTTAAAATTCCTTATTTGTGTAAAAAAAAAAAAAAAAATTGTGTCCTGCGGACCACATTTGGCCCACGGGCCGCATGTTTGAGACCCCTGATTTACAACATATTGCGCCACTGCAGGGTCTTGAGACACATGCTAACTCGCAAACTGGACAGCTAGCGACCTAAACGGTAGCCTTCAAGTTATTTCCTTTCAACTTAAATAGCCAAAAACTTACCACTTCCGCATGGATAGGGAGGATAACTATTAACAGTTATTTAACCTTTAACATGAACATTAATCAAACGTAATATTTTTTTTTCTGGGTACATGATACCATACAGCATCCATATCAAACTTTAAACATTAAACTTTCATATCAAGGCGGGGGCCTTAAATTTGTGTCCTGCGGTCCACATTTGGCCCGCGGGCCGCGTGTTTGAGACCCCTGATTTACAACATACTGCGCAACGGCAGGGTCTCGAGACACAATGCTAACTCGCACTCGTAGCCTTCAAGTTATTTCCTTTCAACTTAAATAGCCAAAAACTTACCACTTCCGCACGGATAGGGAGGATAACTATTAACAGTTATTTAACCTTTAACATGAACATTAATCAAACGTAATATTTTTTTTTCTGGGTACATGATACCATACAGCATCCATATCAAACTTAAACTTTCATATCAAGGCGGGGGCCTCAAATTTGTGTCCTGCGGTCCACATTTGGCCCGCGGGCCGCGTGTTTGAGACCCCTGATTTACAACATATTGCGCAACTGCAGGGTCTCGAGACACATGCTAACTCGCAAACTAGACAGCTAGCCACCTAAACGGTAGCCTTCAAGTTATTTCCTTTCAACTTAAATAGCCAAAAACTTACCACTTCCACACGGATAGTGAGGATAACTATTAACAGTTATTTAACCTTTAACATGAACATGAATCAAACGTAATATTTTTTTTTTCTGGGTACATGATACCATACAGCATCCATATCAAACTTAAACTTTCATATCAAGGCGGGGGCCTCAAATTTGTGTCCTGTGGGCCACATTTGGCCCGCGGGCCGCTTGTTTGAGACCCCTGATTTACAACATATTGCGCAACTGCAGGGTCTTGAGACACAATGCAAACTCGCACTCAAGTTATTTCCTTTCAACTTAAATAGCCAAAAACTTACCACTTCCACACGGATAGGGAGGATAACTATTAACAGTTATTTAACCTTTAACATGAACATGCATCAAACGTAATATTTTTTTTCTGGGTACATGATACCATACAGCATCCATATCAAACTTTAAACATTAAACTTTCATATCAAGGCGGGGGCCTCAAATTTGTGTCCTGCGGACCACATTTGGCCCACGGGCCGCATATTTGAGACCCCCGGTGTAAGTCAAGGAGTGTTTTTTTTTTTTTTTTCTTTGTAATAAATAAATCAATCGCAATCCTTAGAGTTAGTTACCTTAAGCTAAACCCGGGGGCGGGGGGGGGGGGGTAGACTTGACAGTTTGGATTGCATCATTCATGTTCCTTTTCCGTTGCTGATGCTTAGTAGTCCCCTCCAGACGTCTTCCTGCGTTCTCTCTCTTCTGGCAGCTCGTTTTGACAGAAGACATTTTGAGAGACTCTCGGCCTTGAACTTGAAACACGTTTTGCTCTCTCAGTCAGCCGAGGCGAGGAGGGGGGGGGGGGGGGGGGGGGTGTGTGCAGAAGTCACATAAACACACTCGATTTTTTTTTTTTTTTTTTCTTTGTGGTCAGTCTTCTTCTTCATCAAAAGATTCACATTTCAAAAACCACAGCGTCTTTACGTATATATTCGATACTCCGGGGCATATAGCGTGTTCGAGGGTGGCACTTGTGTCTGGAAAGAGATGGTATTAACCCCCAAAATGAGAAACGAGTTCAATTCACTCGTTTTTACCTCGTTTTTATCTTGCTCAGTATTCGAAGCCCGTTTCAAATGACAAGGTTATAATAATGGCCGCCCGCGTCGTCCGTCTGACGTCCTCGCTGCCCTCGATTAAACATTTACACATAACATGGACTAATACACGTCGAGATTTTCTCGAGCCTTCTCCACTCCGCGGTTTTCGTTGTCGTTAAGCAGAATTTGCGCCACGTCGTTATCTCTGCATCCGGGGAATTCAATTTAAATGGCCGTTTTAAGCCCAATTAAGCGGGGCCGGTGAGCATCGGTGAACATCGCCGAACATCGCCATCAGCTAAAAGCGACCATTGTTCAAACGAGCACGCTCCCGGCGCTCTTATCTGCGGCCTCGACCGCTCAGCGGAGCGTACGCCGTATTGGCAATTTGGATGCGGTGACCCGTGGTGCCGCGGAACAAAAATGATTTTTGATTAGTCTTCCCATCATCAGCGAGGCTTCGTTAATGCATTTGAATGTGTGCGTATGTGGAGTGTTTATGTACGTTTTTTTTTTTTTTTTTTTTTTGGTCATGTGACATCCTCGCATTGACATTGCGTAACTCCTCAGGGGCGCAGAGAGTGGCTCGTTTTGTCATTATCTTTCTTGGTTCCCGGGGCTTTAATTGGCAAATGGGGGCCCAAGTAATGAAGCAGCACAACTCCGAGGATATCTACCGTCTGTGTCCAATCCAGCTTCCTTTGGCTCCGAGCGCTCACACTTTTTTTTTTTTTTTTTTTTTCCACACTCTATCTCCACCCCTTTTTCCATATTTTATCTCCTTCATCCGCCATGCTGGCTTCATCTCCGCATGCATCTCAAGTGTTGCCGGATAAACGGCCTCGTCTTAATATTCATGTTGAACTGCAGGTACTGCAATTATTCACCGCCTTTAATTCACTTTAACCCGTTTTTTTGAGAATACATTCATTTGAAAATCATGCAATTTCATATTATTAGTCAAAAATATGCAAATTCAACCAAATTGTACATTATTTGCATTAATTTAGCATTTTCAAGCATAAAAACAACTAAATGTACGAAAATACAAATATAAATGATATACACATTTGTAGGTTAAATAAAAGTAAAATAAAGTAAAGAAACAAAAAAATTTTTTTTTGCCTTTAAACCAGTTTTTCAAGAATACATTCATTCGAAAATCATGCAGTTTCATATTATTAGTAAAAAAAAAATATGCGTATTCAACCAAATTCAACATTATTTGCATTAATTTAGCATTTTCAAGCATAAAAACAACTAAATGTACTAAAATACAAATATAAATTATATACACATTTGTAGGTTAAATAAAAGGCAAATAAAGTAAAGAAACAAAAAAGTGTTTTTGCCTTTACCCATTTTTTCAAGAATACATTCATTCGAAAATCATGCAGTTTCGTATTATTATTAGTCAAAAATATGCGTATTCAACCAAATTCAACGTTATTTACATTAATTTAGTATTTGCAAGCATAAAAACAACTAAATGTACTAAAATACAAATATAAGTTATATACACATTTGTAGGTTAAATAAAAGGCAAATAAAGTAAAGAAACAAAAAAGTTTTTTTTGACTTTAACCCAGTTTTTCAAGAATACATTCATTCAAAAATCATGCAGTTTTGTATTATTAGTCAAAAATATGCGTATTCAACCAAATTCAACATTATTTGCATTAATTTAGCATTTTAAAGCATAAAAAACTGAAATGTACTAAAATACAAATATAAATTATATACACATTTGTAGGTTAAATAAAAGGCAAATAAAGTAAAGAAACAAAAAAAGTGATTTTGCCTTTAACCCAGTTTTTCAAGAATACATTCATTTGAAAATCATGCAGTTTCATATTATTAGTAAAAAAAATATGCGTATTCAACCAAATTGTACATTATTTGCATGAATGTAGCATTTTCAAGCATAAAAACAACTAAATGTACTAAAATACAAATATAAATTATATACACATTTGTAGGTTAAATAAAAGGCAAATAAAGTAAAAGAAACAAAAAAGTTTTTTTTGCCTTTAACCCAATTTTTCAAGAATACATTCATTCGAGAATCATGCAGTTTCGTATTATTAGTTCAACATTGTTTGCATGAATTTAGCATTTTCAAGCATAAAAACAACTAAATGTACTAAAATACAAATATAAATGAAAAAACACATTTGTAGGTTAAATAAAAGGCAAATAAAGTAAAAGAAACAAAAAAGTGTTTTTGCCTTTAACCCAGTTTTTCAAGAATACTTTCATTTGAAAATCATGCAGTTTCGTTTTATTATTAGTCAAAAATATGCGTATTCAACCAAATTCAACATTATTTACATTAATTTAGTATTTTCAAGCATAAAAACAACTAAATGTACAAAAATACAAATATAAATTATATACACATTTGTAGGTTAAATAAAAGGCAAATAAAGTAAGGAAACAAAAAAGGTGTTTTTGCCTTTAACCCAGTTTTTCAAGAATACATTCATTTGAAAATCATGCAGTTTTGTACTATTATTAGTCAAAAATATGCGTATTCAACCAAATTCAACATTATTTGCATGAATTTAGCATTTTCATGCATAAAAACAACTAAATGTACTAAAATACAAATATAAATTATGTACACATTTGTAGGTTAAATAAAAGGCAAATAAAGTAAAGAAACAAAAAAAGTGTTTTTGCCTTTAAACCAGTTTTTCAAGAATACATTCATTCGAAAATCATGCAGTTTCATATTATTAGTTCAACATTATTTGCATTAATGTAGCATTTTCAAGCATAAAAACAACTAAATGTATGAAAATACAAATATAAATGATATACACATTTATAGGTTAAATAAAAGGCAAATAAAGTAAAGAAAATAAAAAGTTTTTTTTGCCTTTAACCCAGTTTTTCAAGAATACATTCATTTGAAAATCATGCAGTTTTGTATTATTAGTCAAAAATATGCGTATTCAACCAAATTGTACATTATTTGCATGAATTTAGCATTTTCAAGCATAAAAACAACTAAATGTACTAAAATACAAATATAAATTATATACACATTTGTAGGTTAAATAAAAGGCAAATAAAGTAAAGAAACAAAAAAAAGTGTTTTTGCCTTTAAACCAGTTTTTCAAGAATATATTCATTTGAAAATCATGCAGTTTCATATTATTATTAGTCAAAAATATGCGTATTCAACCAAATTCAACGTTATTTACATTAATTTAGTATTTGCAAGCATAAAAACAACTAAATGTACTAAAATACAAATATAGATTATATACACATTTGTAGGTTAAATAAAAGGCAAATAAAGTAAAGAAACAAAAAAAAGTGTTTTTGCCTTTAACCCAGTTTTTCAAGAATACATTCATTTGAAAATCATGCAGTTTCGTATTATTATTAGTCAAAAATATGCGTACACTTTTCTTTGGGAATGAGGTGTATACAAAGGTTATTTTTTCCGTTTGAGCAAATAACCCGAATAGAATTGGAATATTTGGGTCCATGTATACGTGGTTAATGTTTTTTTTTCCGTTTTTTTCCCCCCCGTGACCCTTTTTCGTTCCAGGCTTTTTATCAAAATGTGTCCCATGTTTGCTGTTCTTTCAGATTCCGCCCTAAACAGTCCTCAGAGTGCAGCAGATATTGCCTGTGAAAGTTAGTCTTTACGCTTTATGCATTTGCATACCGGCTTTTGTTTTGCAAAGCACTGCTTGTGTCCAAGTGTTTTTTTTTTTTTTACCCCCCCTCCAACCCCCCAACCCCAACGTGATGCAGCTTAATCTGCACTAATTGTTTTGTGTTGGTTTCTACGTGGACTCTGGCGGTCCGCATTAATAAATAACCAATGGAATCACCTTTGCTGATGATGACGAGATGTTTAGATTTTTGTTTGTTTGTTTGTTTGGTTTACACCCCCCCCCCCCCCCCAGGATGAAAGTCCTTGTTATCTCACTTCCTCTTCACACCTCCTTCACCGCCACTGCTCCATTTCCATTTGGAACATACCGGGTCTTTCCTGTGCTCAGAGATAAGTAACAGAATTAATGAAAAATGAGTAGCAAAACAACGGCCTGACATTTCAGCGTTCCTCTTTGTGTGCTCGCTCACTGATCATCTGAGAGAGGATAAAAAAAATAAAAAAATAAAAATCAGGATTTCCTCCTTTCCAGGCATCTTCCCTTTCATATGGAAATAGGCAGGAGCTTATCTAAAGGAATCATTACATCTCGCAGGTTCAGGAAGATGGGAAGATTGGAAATGCGTAATAATTAGCGAATATTGCTCACGCTGTTTGGTTGCGATGGGAAAAGGAAAAAGTTTTTTTTTTTTTGTATTTGCGAATTGTGCTGTCCTCACAACAAAAATTTCTTGCTCTATGAACCTTTCTGGTAAAAAAAAATAAGTGGAAAAAAAATCAAATAAAATTTCAATACTGCTCATGTTGCAGCTAACAGTTAGCTAACCACGTACACCAACTTTTGAAACCCATAAAATATAATTTTTTTTGCCAGACCTGATGCGTTCGCCAAATTTGGTGACTTTTCGGGCATGTTAAGGCCCTCAAAATTGCGATCATTTCGTTGGAAGAATAATAATATTAATAATAACAAACATTACGATTAAAATTGGTCAGTGCTCGAGCCCTAATTCCAATACTGCTCATGTTACAGGCTAAACACACATCAGCTAACAGTTAGCTAACCACGTACACCAACTTTTGAAACCCATAAAATATCACATTTTTTGCCAGACCTGATGCACTCGCCAAATTTGGTGACTTTTCGGGCATGTTAAGGCCCTCAAAACTGCGCTAATTTTGTCGGAATAATAATAATAATAATAATAACAAACATTATGATTACAATAGGGCTTTCACACTGGTCAGTGTTCGAGCCCTAATTCCAATACTGCTCATGTTGCAGGCTAAACCACATCGGCTAACAGTTAGCTAACCACGTACACCAACTTTTGAAACCCATAAAATATCAAATTTTTTGCCAGACCTGATGCGCTCGCCAAATTTGGTGACTTTTCGGGCATGTTAAGGCCCTCAAAATCGCGATCATTTCGTTGGAAGAATAATAATAATAATAACAAACATTACGATTACAATAGGGCTTTCACACTGGTCAGTGTTCGAGCCCTAATTCCAATACTGCTCATGTTGCAGGCTAAACACACATCAGCTAACAGTTAGCTAACCACGTACACCAACTTTTGAAACCCATAAAATATCAAATTTTTCGCCAGACCTGATGCGATCGCCAAATTTGGTAACTTTTCGGGCATGTTAAGGCCCTCAAAACTGCGCTAATTTTGTCGGAATAATAATAATAATAATAATAACAAACATTACGATTAAAATTGGTCAGTGCTCGAGCCCTAATTCCAATACTGCTCATGTTACAGGCTAAACGCACATCAGCTAACAGTTAGCTAACCACGTACTCTAACTTTTGAAACCCATAAAATATCAAATTTTTTGCCAGAACTGATGCGATCGCCAAATTTGGTAACTTTTCGGGCATGTTAAGGCCCTCAAAACTGCGCTAATTTTGTCGGAATAATAATAATAATAATAATAACAAACATTACGATTAAAATTGGTCAGTGCTCGAGCCCTAATTCCAATACTGCTCATGTTACAGGCTAAACGCACATCAGCTAACAGTTAGCTAACCACGTACACCAATTTTTGAAACCCCTAAAATATCAAATTTTTCGCCAGACCTGATGCGCTCGCCAAATTTGGTGACTTTTCGGGCATGTTAAGGCCCTCAAAATGGCGATCATTTCGTTGGAAGAATAATAATAATAATAATAACAAACATTACGATTACAATTGGTCAGTGCTCGAGCCCTAATTCCAATACTGCTCATGTTGCAGGCTAAACGCACATCAGCTAACAGTTAGCTAACCACGTACACCAACTTTTGAAACCCATAAAATTTCAAATTTTTCTCCAGAACTGATGTGCTCGCCAAATTTGGTAACTTTTCGGGCATGTTAAGGCCCTCAAAATTATGATCATTTCGTTGGAAGAATAATAATATTAATAATAACAAACATTACGATTACAATAGGGCTTTCGCACTGGTCAGTGCTCGAGCCCTAATTCCAATACTGCTCATGTTACAGGCTAAACACACATCAGCTAACAGTTAGCTAACCACGTACACCAACTTTTGAAACCCATAAAATATCAAATTTTTGGCCAGACCTGATGCGCTCGCCAAATTTGGTGACTTTTCAGGCATGTTAAGGCCCTCAAAATCGCGATCATTTCGTTGGAAGAATAATAATAATAGGCTAAACACACATCAGCTAACAGTTAGCTAACAGTTAGCTAACACACGTACACCGACTGCAAATGCAAACTAGCACTAGCATGATGTTAGCCAACTTGACAAAACGAGTACAACTTTTGAAATAGAAAATGCATTTATGTAAGTTCTTTTATACGCCAATATACTTACAATATACATATATATATATATATATATATATATATATATATATATATATATATATATATATATATATATATATATATACATATATATATATATATATATAAAGAAAAAAATAAAAAATATATAATAAAAAATATTAATAAAAATTAATTATATTAAATATTAAATATTAATAAATATATATAATATAATAGTCTTCAATGCTTCTGCTATACCCTCCACTTTTTCAGTGCTTTAGTTCTTTGGAAAAGCTCTGATAAAATTAAATTAAATTATTATGAATCATTAGAAATGATTATAAATTATTTTTTATTTATTATTAAATTATTAAATAATGTTTCATGTTATTTTTTTTAACACAAAATAAGATGGAAAAATAAATAAGCAAATCAAAAAACAAATGAAACAAATTAACAAATTAAACTTTCATATCAAGGCGGGGGCCTCAAACTAGCGGGCCGCATTTGGCCCGCAGGCCGTGAGTTTGAGACCTCAAACTTTCTACCGTGAGGCCAGCCTGTTTTTCACCCAGAAAAAACGACAAAGCTTGTCTATTTGCGAGAGCACTCACTCTCTTGTGGCCCAAAACGTTACTTTCTAGAGAAGATGTCTCACTCTGTAAACTTTTTAACCTCTGTGTTTTTAACAATATTTATCAGAAATTTGAAAAACCGTTAAAGCCGCAAAATTTTGAATTGTAAAGTGGTAAGTAATCAACCACAATAAAGAAGGATTTCCTGCACTTTTTCAGTCACTAGATGACGTTCCGTCCTCTTATGGAATGAGGCGTATGTCCCGATCGCATCCTTCCGAGAAATGTTAGCTATGCGTCATTAGCCACGTTTACATGAGGAGTTTTTATCTTTCCCAATGACCTTTTCCGAAAACAATGCTATCCATGGAAAGGAATATTCCAATCTCTTGTCTACATGCGTTGCTATAATCAACCAGAATCGTCAATGGGGCATGCCCAGTAAAACGTAAACACCAACATCACGTGATACCGACTTCCTCGACTTTTTCTTTATTTATTTATTTGCATTAATGTAGCATTAATGTCACCTAGAGAAAACGACAAAGCTTGTCTATATGCGAGAGCACTCACTCTCTCGTGGCCCAAAACGTGTTAGCGTTTTTAGCAATATTTATTAGAAATTTGAAAAAAACGTTAAAGCCGCAAAATTTCAAAGTGTAAAGTGGCGGAAAAAGGAAAATTTTGGAAGTGCACTGGGAATTTTTTTTTTTTTTTATGAAAAGCGCAAAAGAGGCAATGAATAACAGAATAACAGTTTGTCCTTGAAATAACATTGCTCAAGGTGAAGGCGCTACATTTCAATGCAGTGTTTTTTTTTTTTTTGTTTTTTTTTTTATGCGCTCCGAGTGATGTCTGGAATTGTGAGAAATGTGACAAGTTATGCTGACAACGCTGAAAGATAGATGATGATAAAGTCGTCATAAACAAGGAAGCGCGGAACGTACGAGCATCTGTCTCATCCGCCAGCACCGCCGTGCTTCATTTGGGATGTACGTATGATGCATCTAGTCGACTGTAGCAAAGCACTTATGCATGCAGACGGTAATGCGGGCCCCGCCCAAAGTAAAAGCAATTGATGGAGTGCGTCTGCAAAGTTGTTGGATAACCACACGGGAATTCACACACAAAAAAAACACACAAATATTCTTTTGATCTGCACTGGAAAGATCCATTTTTTTGTGTGGGGGGACCCTCATTTGTTCATGGTGTTAAATTGGTACAGAAATTGTTTATGTGATGTAAAACAAGCCCTTTCTTGTGTTTTTTGGCACCAAAACAAAAAAAATTTCTATATCTCCTTTTTTTTATTTGGGAACTGATATTTTCCTGAAACTTACCTACTATGTTCTACTACTGTGTGGGCCCCTCATTTGCATACCCGTCCCCTTCTTTCCAGCGTAGCAGCTTTAACCTCTCGCTCCGAATTTCTGAATACTCCAGTACAACTTATGTATTTTTTTTTTTTACCTAATTATGCATTTTTGGCTTTATGCAACTTATACTCCGAGCGAATTATAGTCCAGAAAATACAGTAAATGTACGCGAGTATGTGGAGTGAAGGTGTTTTTTGTGTTTAGATATTTGACTTGGCATCAAAACACAAAATTTTTCTATATCTCGCGTTTTTATTTGGGAACTGATATTTTCCTGAAACTTACCTATGTTCTATTATTGTTTACTAAAGAACCGAAAAAGGTAGAAACTTATTTTCTGATGAAAGACGGGTCTAATCTTTCTTTTGGTAGGTTCCATGTTTACATAGCTATCGAGCACAATATTCTGTGTGCCTTTAAAGTTCGCTCAAAATTGGCTTAAAATGGCTGGTCCTGAAGAGGTTGTCCGTTGGAAAATGGCTGGGATTCTGCATCGTTTTTCTGTCCTTGTTAGACCCAGTTTGAGCTATTGCTAAGGATTTTTTTTTTTTTTATCTGTCATGATTACAGTCAACAAAAAATATTTCTAGTATATCTCGCTTTTTTATTTGGGAACTGATATTTTCCTGAAACTTACCTATGTTCTGCTACTGTTTACTAAAGAACTTTGTCTGAGCTAAGAAGTTTGTCTTAAACTACACACTCTCACATATTTCTGCATCGTTTTTCTGTCCTTGTTAGACCCAGTTTGAGCTATTGCTAAGGATTTTTTTGTCTGTCATGATTACAGTCAACAAAAAATATTTCTATATCTCGCTTTTTTATTTGGGAACTGATATTTTCCTGAAACTTACCTATGTTTACTAAAGAACCAAAAAATGTAGAAACATATTTTCTGATGAAAGACGGGTCTAATCTTTCTTTTGGTAGGTTCCATGCAGTTAATGGAGTGCGTGTGCAAAGTTGTTGGACAACCACACGGGCATTCACACACATGCACACAAAAAAACACACAAATATTTTTTGGATCTGCACTAGAAAGATCAATTTTTTATGTTTTTTTTTACCTAATTATGTATTTTTGGCCTTATGCGACTTATACTCCGAGCGAATAATAGTCCAGAAAATACAGTAAATGTACGCGGGTATGTGGAGTGTAGCGTGCAGAAGGTGTTTTTTGTGTTTAGATATTTGACTTGGCACCAAAACACAAAATTTTTCTATATCTCGCGTTTTTATTTGGGAACTGATATTTTCCTGAAACTTAACTATGTTCTACTACAGTTTACTAAAGAACCGAAAAAGGTAGAAACTTATTTTCTGATGAAAGACGGGTCTAATCTTTCTTTTGGTAGGTTCCATGTTTACATAGCTATCGAGCACAATATTCTGTGTGCCTTTAAAGTTCAGTCAAAATTGTCTTAAAATGGCTGGTCCTGAATAGGTTGTCCGTTGGAAAATGGCTGGGATTGAATGAGTTATTAATATCATCCTTTTTAAAATGTCTTTGTCTTAAACTACACACTCTCACATATTTCTGCATCGTTTTTCTGTCCTTGTTAGACCCAGTTTGAGCTATTGCTAAGGATTTTTTTTGTCTGTCATGATTACAGTCAACAAAAAATATTTCTATATCTCGCTTTTTTATTTGGGAACTGATATTTTCCTGAAACTTACCTATGTTCTACTACTGTTTACTAAAGAACTTTGTCTGAGCTAAGAAGTTTGTCTTAAACTACACACTCTCACATATTTCTGCATCGTTTTTCTGTCCTTGTTAGACCCAGTTTGAGGTATTGCTAAGGATTTTTTTTGTCTGTCATGATTACAGTCAACAAAAAATATTTTTAGTATATCTCACTTTTTTATTTGGGAACTGATATTTTCCTGAAACTTACCTATGTTTACTAAAGAACCAAAAAATGTAGAAACATATTTTCTGATGAAAGACGGGTCTAATCTTTTTTTTTTGGTAGGTTCCATGCAGTTAATGGAGTGCGTGTGCAAAGTTGTTGGACAACCACACGGGAATTCACACACATGCACACAAAAAACACACAAATATTTTTTGGATCTGCACTGGAAAGATCCATTTTTTATGTTTTTTTTTTACCTAATTATGCATTTTTGGCCGACTTATTTTTGCGACTTATACTCCGAGCGAATTATAGTCCAGAAAATACAGTAAATGTACGCGGGTATGTGGAGTGTAGCATGCAGAAGGTGTTTTTGTGTTTAGATATTTGACTTGGCACCAAAACAAAAAATATTTCTATATCTCGCGTTTTTATTTGGGAACTGATATTTTCCTGAAACTTACCGATGTTCTATTATTGTTTACTAAAGAACCGAAAAAAGGTAGAAACTTATTTTCTGATGAAAGACGGGTCTAATCTTTCTTTTGGTAGGTTCCATGTTTACATAGCTATCGAGCACAATATTCTGTGTGCCTTTAAAGTTCACTCAAAATTGGTTTAAAATGGCTGGTCCTGAAGAGGTTGTCCGTTGGAAAATGGCTGGGATTCTGCATCGTTTTTCTGTCCTTGTTAGACCCAGTTTGAGGTATTGCTAAGGATTTTTTTTTTGTCTGTCATGATTACAGTCAACAAAAAATATTTCTATATCTCGCTTTTTTATTTGGGAACTGATATTTTCCTGAAACTTACCTGTTCTACTACTGTTTACTAAAGAACTTTGTCTGAGCTAAGAAGTTTGTCTTAAACTACACACTCTCACATATTTCTGCATCGTTTTTCTGTCCTTGTTAGACCCAGTTTGTGCTATTGCTAAGGATTTTTTTTTTGTCTGTCATGATTACAGTCAACAAAAAATATTTCTATATCTCGCTTTTTTATTTGGGAACTGATATTTTCCTGAAACTTACCTATGTTCTATTATAGTTTACTAAAGAACTTTGTCTGAGCTAAGAAGTTTGTCTTAAACTACACACTCTCACATATTTCGGTAGCGTTTTTCTGTCCTTGTTAGACCCAGTTTGAGCTATTGCTAAGGATTTTTTTTGTCTGTCATGATTACAGTCAACAAAAAATATTTCTAGTATATCTCGCTTTTTTATTTGGGAACTGATATTTTCCTGAAACTTACCGATGTTCTATTATTGTTTACTAAAGAACCGAAAAAAGGTAGAAACTTATTTTCTGATGAAATACGGGTCTAATCTTTTTTTTTGGTAGGTTCCATGCAGTTAATGGAGCGCGTGTGCAAAGTTGTTGGACAACCACACGGGCATTCACACACATGCACACAAAAAAAACACACAAATATTCTTTTGATCTGCACTGGAAAGATCCATTTTTTTTTTGTTCTCCGTGGGAGAAGTGTGGGCCCCTCATTTGCATCCCCGTTCCCTTCTTCCCAGCGTAGCGGCTTACACCTCTCCCTCTGAATTTCAAGCAAGTCAACTGACAGGCAATTTTAATTTGCAATTTAACTTTTTTTTTTTTTCCCTGTCCTCCCGTGGCAGAGATGATAAATAACTCATTTTCAAGTGTTGCGTCTGCACCCTGCATGCATATTTCGGCATCGGCTTATTGAGTAAATGTAATGAATGAATAAATAAACACAAATACTTGAATATGATTGGAGTTTTTTCTATTAGCACACGCGCTCTTGTGAGGAGATTAAATGGAATAAGGACAATTTTAAGGAATAATATTAATTCGCTCGGAATGTAATGTGTTCATTCGGCATGTCCATTCATTTTCCCGGCATTCCGTGGCATCGGCATTTGTCTCGTGTACTCGTCGTAATCTTTGCAAAACGCCATGTAACGCCATGCCGCCGCATTGTTCTCTGCGTGTACGATGAATTAGCGTCGCTAATGAAGAGTGTCAGCGCTGAAAGTTGGCCTGTGTGAGTGTGTAAGAGCGATGAAAGTATTGTTGACCTTCTTGACTTTGACGGCGTATTAGGCGTTGTCGGCAAAGGGAAATTAAGGACGGGTAAAGTGATCATTCCGATTTCTATGCTCAATTAAGCGCAAGACTTTATCCGGAAGGACATGTCAACATTTGGTCGACTTTTGACGTTTAAAAAAAAAAAGAGCAAACGCTTACTAAAAAAGGAAATGCATACGTATGGCTGCTTTATATTCCAATACGATGCTTCAGCATCTGGCCCTAAGTGGATTAGTAACGACTGATAATAATATTCCTGCAACAGCAACACAATATAGTTAGGGATCACTTGCAAATTTCTTTGTTTTCCGTAGAAAAACTAATTTTCCTGCATTTTACAAAAATTTTTCCATTTCACAAACAATGAAAAAGAAGGATGTATATTTTTGCATAGAGGCCTACTATCAACAACTGTCAGTCCTCTGCATCAATCTCCTGGTATGGCTGCTAATCCAAGTTCATTACCCAATATAGTCCACATAATAAGACAAAATACGACATATAAGACATAGAAAACATGTTTACCAACCTCTAAATACAATTTTAAACATTATGAAAGCCCTCTAAATATGAAATAACACCCCACAGTCATCATTATACTCCTATTACCCAATATAGTCGACATAATAAGACAAAATACGACATATAAGACATAGACAACCTGTTTATCACCTTCTGAATACAATTTTAAACATTATGAAAGCCCTCTAAATATGAAATAACACCCCACATTCATCTTTATACTCCTATTATCTAATATAGTAAACATAATAAGACAAAATACGACATATAAGACATAGACAACCTGTTTATCACCTTCTAAATACAATTTTAAACAGTATGAAAGCCCTCTAAATATGAAATAACACCCCACATTCATCTTTATACTCCTATTATCCAATATAGTCAACATAATAAGACAAAATACGACATATAAGACATAGACAACCTGTTTATCACCTTCTAAATACAATTTTAAACATTATGAAAGCCCTCTAAATATGAAATAACACCCCACATTCATCTTTATACTCCTATTATCTAATATAGTAAACATAATAAGACAAAATACGACACATAAGACATAGAAAACATGTTTACCAACTTCTAAATACAATTTTAAACATTATGAAAGTCCTCTAAATATGAAAAGACACCCCACAGTCATCTTTATACTCCTATTACCCAATATAGTAAACATAATAAGACAAAATAAGACATACAAGACTAAACTAAACTTGGCTGCTAATCCAAGTTGATCATTTTATAAGGCTAATAGATGATTAGAAAAGCCATCTAAAAAATCTCAACTAAAACTAAAATCTCTTACCATGCTGTTAACTACTCCCTTCAGAGAGCAGCACAAACTGGGTCTAACAAGGACAGAAAAACGCTGCACAACTGTGCAAGAAGAAACAAAGAAGAATTATTCCATATGATCGGTGTCGGAATCGGTCAATTTCACTCATGGATGATTGGTCTCAAAATTGGTAACATAAATCCTTCATATTTAAAAAGTCATAAACAGATTTTCCGTACTCCAACTACAAAAATATTCCATGTATTGACTTGGAATCCTATATCGTGGAAATTAATTTATCGCTGGCAGGTCTGTAACCTAAATTAATTAAACCAGGGGTGACTGTAATCATGAAAGTCAAAAAAATCCTTAGCAATAGCACAAACTGGGTCTAACAAGGACAGAAAAACGCTGCACAACTGTGCAAGAAGAAACAAACAAAGAATAATTATTCCATATGATCGGTGTCGGAATCGGAATCAATTTCACTCATGGATGATTGGTATCAAAATGGGCAACATAAATCCCTCGTATTTACAAAGTCATAAACAGATTTTCCGTGCTCCAACTACAAAAATATTCCATGTATTGACTTGGAATCCTATATCGTGAAAAAATTAATTGATCGTTGGCAGGTCTGTAACCAATTAATTAAACCAGGGGTGACTGTAATCATGAAAGATAAAAAAAATCCTTAGCAATAGCACAAACTGGGTCTAACAAGGACAGAAAAACGCTGCAGACAAATATGTGAGAGTGTGTAGTTTAAGACAGGTGGTCACCTGGCAGCTGCACTAAATAGTAGGCGTCAAACACCAGTGTCAGTATCAACAGTGAAGTGGCCACTTCAGGATGCTGGACTTCATAGCAGGACTGCTAAGAAAAATCCAGATCTCGGACTGACCAAAAAAAATGTCCAAGTGATCCCAAACTTTTGAGCGGTAGTGTATGAACATCGCAAGTCCCAACTATTTTAATCCAGAATTTATTCAGACAACTCAAATGGCAACTCTACCAATTTCAGTTTTGGGGGTTTTGAGACCCAACGGAGGAAAAATGGATGCTGGAATGCAGCGACTCATGTTTATCACCCAGTATCTCACACCTCCTTCTGCTCCTCTCAACTCACCCTTTCTTCATAACATGAACCGTACAACACGGGTTTTTGTACCCGAGCTCTGGTCTGGCCCAGTCGAGTTCCTCTAACACACCATTTCATTCATTCATTCATTTTCTACCGCTTTTCCTCACGAGGGTCGCGGGGGGTGCTGGAGCCTATCCCAGCTGTCTTCGGGCGTAAGGCGGCGTACACCCTGGACTGGTCGCCAGCCAGCCAATCACAGGGCACATATAGACAAACAACCATTCACACTCACATTCATACCTATGGACAATTTGGAGTGGCTAATTAACCTAGCATGTTTTTGGAATGTGGGAGGAAACCGGAGTACCCGGAGAAAACCCACACATGCACGGGGAGAACATGCAAACTCCACACAGAGATTACCGAGGGTGGAATTGAACTCGGGTCTCCTAGCTGTGAAGCCTGTGTGCTAACCACTCGTCCGCTGTGCAGCCCTGGTTCAGTATATTTTTCATCAAAATAGTAGTCATGCCAAAATGTTGTGTTGCTGCTGGATGTTCACAGTATCCGAGTGATACTGTTGTGGGGGTGCTGGAGCCTATCCCAGCTGTCTTCGGGCGTAAGGCGGGGTACACCCTGGACTGGTGGCCAGCCAATCCCAGGACACATATAGACAAACAACCATTCACACTCACATTCATACCTATGGACAATTTGGAGTCGCCAATTAACCTAGCATGTTTTTGGAATGTGGGAGGAAACCGGAGTACCCGGAGAAAACCCACGCATGCACGGGGAGAACATGCAAACTCCACACAGAGATGCCCGAGGGTGGAATTGAACCCTGGTCTCCTAGCTGTGAGGTCTGCGCGCTAACCACTAGACCGCCGTGCCGCCCCTCTAACACACCAATTAATACATATTGCCTGCTTTTTTATTTACACCAGCCTCCCCATCACTAAAACCTACAACACAACCGTCAATGTTGTGTATGCACAAAGAACCTGTCCTTCCAACCTTTTCCACCCCCCCCCCCCCAAAAAAAAAAAAAAAAAAATTGTGAATTGTGCACTAAGTTGTGGCTTGCCATTAAACTTCCTTCCTCTGTCTCCTTTGTTTTGGCCATCAGGTATGATGAATCACCC
The DNA here is from genome assembly GCF_030265055.1 of Doryrhamphus excisus. Lineage (NCBI taxonomy): Eukaryota > Metazoa > Chordata > Actinopteri > Syngnathiformes > Syngnathidae > Doryrhamphus > Doryrhamphus excisus. Next base: position 899,123 of record NC_080470.1, on the reverse strand, counting down.
CCCCATCCCCATCTCCGAGCTGGCGGAGCACACGGAACTTCTCAAGGCCAACGACAACCTGAAACTCTCCCAAGAATACGAGGTGAGTGGGCGGACGCTTTTTGAGTTCGGCATCTGTCGGTTTTTGTTCTCACCAGAAGGACGCCAGGAAGGCGAGGTGTTGAATTTTTATTTTCTTCATTTGCCGAGCACATTTTACACAGTAAACCTCGGATATATCGGACTCGGATATATCGGGAATTCGCTCACTACGGACAGATAAAAAAAGAACCGATTTTTCTGTAATGCATTTCCAATAAAAATTCATTGCATATATCGGATTTTTTATATATTTTTTTTGTATTTTTTACTTAACATTAAACTTTCATATCAAGGCGGGGGGCCTCAAAGTAGTGTCCTGCGGGCCACATTTGGCCCGCGGGCTGCCACGTGTTTTTATTTACAACATATTGCGCAACTGCAGGGTCTTGAGACACATGCTAACTCGCTAAACTAGAGAGCTAGCGACCTAAACGGTAACCTCCAAGTTATTTCCTTTCAACTTAAATCGCCAAATACTTACCACTTCCACACGGATAGGGAGGATAACTATTAACAGTTATTTAACCTTTAACATGAACATGAATCAAACGTAATCATTTTTTTTCTGGGTACATGATACCATACAGCATCCATATCAAACTTGCGCGTTATTTACAACATATTGCGCAACTGCAGGGTCTTGAGACACATGCTAACTCGCTAAACTAGAGAGCTAGCCACCTCAACGGTAGCCTTCAAGTTATTTCCTTTCAACTTAAATCGCCAAAAACTTACCACTTCCACACGGATAGGGAGGATAACTATGAACAGTTATTTAACCTTTAACATGAACATGAATCAAACGTAAGAATTTTTTCTGGGTACATGATACCATACAGCATCCATATCAAACTTTAAACATTAAACTTTCATATCAAGGCGGGGGCCTCAAAGTAGTGTCGGGCTGCCACGTGTTTTTATTTACAACATATTGCGCAACTGCAGGGTCTTGAGACACATGCTAACTCGCAAAACTAGAGAGCTAGCCACCTCAACGGTAGCCTTCAAGTTATTTCCTTTCAACTTAAATAGCCAAAAACTTACCACTTCCACACGGATAGGGAGGATAACTATTAACAGTTATTTAACCTTTAACATGAACATGAATCAAACGTAATCATTTTTTCTGGGTACATGATACCATACAGCATCCATATCAAACTTTAAACATTAAACTTTCATATCAAGGCGGGGGGCCTCAAACTAGTGTCCTGCGGGCCACATTTGGCCCGCGGGCTGCCACGTGTTTTTATTTACAACATATTGCGCAACTGCAGGGTCTTGAGACACATGCTAACTCGCAAAACTAGAGAGCTAGCGACCTAAACGGTAGCCTTCAAGTTATTTCCTTTCAACTTAAATCGCCAAAAACTTACCACTTCCACACGGATAGGGAGGATAACTATTAACAGTTATTTAACCTTTAACATGAATCAAACGTAATAATTTTTTCTGGGTACATGATACCATACAGCATCCATATCAAACTTTAAACATTAAACTTTCATATCAAGGCGGGGGGCCTCAAAGTAGTGTCCTGCGGGCCACATTTGGCCCGCGGGCTGCCACGTGTTTTTATTTACAACATATTGCGCAACTGCAGGGTCTTGAGACACATGCTAACTTGCTAAACAAGAGAGCTAGCCACCTAAACGGTAGCCTTCAAGATAATTCCTTACAACTTAAATAGCCAAAAACTTACCATTTCCACACGGACAGGGAGGATAACTATTAACAGTTATTTAACCTTTAACATGAACATGAATCAAAAGTAATAATTTTTTCTCGGTACATGATACCATAGCCTTCAAGTTATTTTTTTTAAACTTAAATATCCAAAAACTTACCACTTCCACACGGATAGGGAGGATAACCATTAACAGTTATTTAACCTTGAACATGAACATTAATCAAACGTAATATTTTTTTCTCATGATACCATACAGCATCCATATCAAACTTTAAACATTAAACTTTCATATCAAGGCGGGGGGCCTCAAACTAGTGTCCCGCGTGTTTGAGACCCCTGATTTAGACTGAATAATTTTAGCGATGTTTGGCGGGTGTTTTGTCAAAGTTGTCTCCCATAACTTTATAGTTTATAGTCCATTAGCCGCTATATTTGAACGTCTTCTGCCACATGAAAAAAAACAACTTATAGTAAAAATATCGATTTTCTGTCATGCGTTTAGACGTACTTTGTGTTTTATTCTGCAGTGTTGTTGTTGTTGGGGGTGCTGAGCTCTATGGACCGTTGGGGTTATAAATGACACCGGAGTTGATTAGAAATCAGGAGCGCTGAATCAGCTCTCGTTTGCATACCGGCAATATCTCCTGCTCGCCATCCCTAAATCAGCGCGCCTGTCGCAAAGGCAAAAAAAAAAAAAAAAAAAATGGCTACACCAGCATGGATTGCCGTCATCATGCCTGCCAGTGTATGTTGGATGTTGGCGGATAATGACTTCTCATAGCATTCCAGCATTTTCTGCCGTATCTATTATTCATACTTCCAGAGCTGAGCGGTGCACTAACGGCACCGGCTTGTTTTTGTTCCTGGCGGGGTGAGAGAGAGAGGCGTGATGGCCGAAGTCTAATTATTTGCCTTAAAGAGCGAATTCAACCCCCCCCCCCCCCCACTCCCCCCATTGAGCGGTCTATCTTTCCCTCTCCATGCCGTCCTTCTGCCCTTTCACACAACCCTATCAGCCTGCAGGAAAAATAAATGACCAAATTAAATAGAGAAGTGTAATTTTAATTTTGTTATTTTCGTGATGAATGGCCACTCGTTCGTGCGCTCCGGCTTGCCAAGCGGCGCTCTACGGGCCGTTGACTGATTGGTTTTTAGCCAGGCGGGAAGTAGCGGGAGAAGAAAAAAATGGAGGCAAAGGCGAGAGAGAGATTCGATGTGGGCGTGGAGGGAAGGCCTCAGCGTAGAAACGCAGCCGTGAAGAGAAGGTCATCGGAACGCAACACGCGGTCGGGGGTGCGGCTGACACAATCGGTAACTTTCTTTTTTATATTTTTCTTGGTTTTGTATCCGGACTCGGCTGTCGGTTATTTGACAACAATTAGTCATATTATGCTACATTTGACAATTTCTACCATTAAAAATTAAATTAAACATATTAAAACAAATTAAACATATGGTGATGAACACTAACAACAAAACAAGGTTCACAGGAAAAAAAAAAATTAAAAATAAAAAAATAAAAAAAATAAATAAAAATAAAATAAAATAAAATACTAATAATAATAATAATAATAATAATAATAATAATAATAATAATAATAATAATAATAATAATAATAAATAACATGATATTTTATATACTTAAATATGTGAAAATAACTTTTGTTTGCATACGTTTCATTAACATTGACATGCCTTTTCGCTTCCTGGTTGCCATGGCGATTGTATTGCATGTATTTATTTCAATGGGAAAAGATGGAATTGCACTACTGCCAACTTGTGGCACTTTTTTTTCCCCCTCTTAAATCCGCACCAAACGAGCTCTTTTCTATTGTGGAGTTGCATCATCACCCCTTTGTGCCTTTCACAAAAAAAACAAAACAAAACTTCAAACGCGTATAAATACGTGTTTGGGAGTGAGCGGTAAGGTTAACAAAATGTAGCAAATGTATTGTTTAGTGTAAAGGTGACTATAGGGGTGTTATTTTTTGTCTTGAGGGCTCTAATGATGTTTAAAAAAAACAATTTAGAAAGTCGTAAACAGGTTTTCTATCCTGTAACTACAAAAAATTTTAAAGAATGTTTTATTCGGGCTGCACGGCGGAGAAGTGGTTAGCGTGAAGGCCACACAGCGAGTTCGATTCCACCCTCGGCCATCTCTGTGCGGGAGTTTGCATGTTCTCCCCGTGCATGCGTGGGTTTTCTCCGGGTACTCCGGTTTCCTCCCACATTCCAAAAACATGCTAGGTTAATTAGCCACTCCAAATTGTCCATAGGTATGAATGTGAGTCCGGAACTCTCTCAAACAAACCCAGCCATCATCATCACTTACAAGTGCAAGTGTCAAATTATGAAATAGATTTGTAATTTTTTTGAAAATTAAGTTGGAGAAAAATATGTGAATAAAATAGTATTACTAAAAGAAAATTTAGAAAAATTTAGAAAATTTAGAAAAAAGTTGAAATATTTGGAAAATTAAAATTTTTTATTTTTTTTTTAAATGTAGGAAGACCTCAATAAAAGCTATGTATTCATCGTGGGGTTTCAAATTGTCCATAGGTATGAATGTGAGTGTGAATGGTTGTTTGTCTATATGTGCCCTGTGATTGGCTGGCCACCAGTCCAGGGTGTAAGACAGCTGGGATAGGCTCCAGCACCCCTGTGACCATTGTGAGGATAAGCGGAATGAATGTTTTATTCATCCACACGATATCCCGTATGATCATTGGTTGCATTTTTGCCGAATCGAGCCTCGCGTTATTAACCGCCACGGGTGGTCCAGCCAGCGTGGTCTACTGGGAGCGGTGCTGGTTGTAAGTTTTGTTGAAGTAGTATTTTGTCTAAGTGATGTCCAAGGACAACAGGAGCTATCACAGCAAGCGTGACAGGCGGCGTGTGAAGAGACAAACTGCAGGCCTCTTCCTTCTATCCCGAAGCTGTCACGCTGGAGGATTCCTCTCCGCGGACCCCCACGCAAGCGATGACAACTTGACTCACCACAGGAAACCGCAACCACAATCGGGATCGCTTGGTTCCGTTTAGGCGTGTTGATGTTGATTTACTCACGAGATGTTCTTCCAGATGTTTTCTGGCTGTCACACGGTTTTTTAGCGTTTGATGCCGTGACAGCACAGTGAAGAATTCAAATGCATAATTTAGCAACAAGTCGGTTTGAAAATTTGATGATTCCGATTCACGCAGATAGCGACTTTAATCGGAATGAGTAAAAAAAAATGACAAACTGATGAGACTATGATCCTCATCCACATATTGAAAAATGGAAAAGATGTAAGGACCACGTAGATATTTTGTCAACTTAAACATTTCAAGAAAAAACTCAATTTTGATTCGTCAAAATTTAAAAAATCAGTTGTTTCAGCTCCAAATACAAACGGCGCCTCACATGTCTTCTTTTGTGTTTTTCTTCAGTCCATCGATCCGGGCCAGCAGTTCACCTGGGAACATTCCAACCTGGAGGTGAACAAGCCAAAAAATCGTTACGCCAATGTCATCGCCTACGACCACTCCCGCGTCATCCTGGCTCCCATTGAGGGTAAGTCTTACCCCGTCTTCATATCTTCAACTTTATTTTTGGAACTAAACGGTTTTGGTCTGAATGAAGGATTGGTAATGGTAATGGTAATGGTAATGGTAATGGTTTAAATTCATTTGAACATGCATCAGATTCCAATTGAGTGCATCCCATAATCAGTTCCCAGTTCCACATGTCCAAAAGGAGTAGGAAGAAGCAAAGCTTATTAAATCCTACCCCTCCATCTGGTACTTTTACAATCAGTAACTCTTACATTTGTTCACTTCCTGCTTTCCTAATGGTTTTTTTTTAAATAATTTTTTATTATTTTTTATTTTTGTCAAATCAGTTCCCAGTTCCACATGTCCAAAAGGAGTAGGAAGAAGCAAAGCTTATTAAATCCTATCCCTCCATCTGGTACTTTTACAAGAAGTAACTGTTACATTTGTTCACTTCCTGCTTTCCTAATATAGTTTAAGTTGTTTTTTTATATATTTTTTTAATTTTTTTTATTTTGTCAAATCAGTTCCCAGTTCCACATGTCCAAAAGGAGTAGGAAGAAGCAAAGCTTATTAAATCCTACCCCTCCATCTGGTACTTTTACAATCAGTAACTGTTACATTTGTTCACTTCCTGCTTTCCTCATATAGTTTAAGGTGTTTTTTTGTTGTAGTTGTTTTTTTTTTTTTTTTTTTGTCAAATCAGTTCCCGGTTCCACATGTCCAAAAGGAGTAGGAAGAAGCAAAGCTTATTAAATCCTACCCCTCCATCTGGTACTTTTACAATCACTAACTCTTACATTTGTTCACTTCCTGCTTTCATAATATAGTTTAAGTATTTTATTTAATTTTATTTTATTTTATTTTATTTTATTTTATTTTATTTTATTTTATTTTATTTTATTTTATTTTATTTTATTTTATTTTATTTTATTTTATTTTATTTTATTTTATTTTATTTTATTTTATTTTATTTTATTTTATTTTATTCTATTCTATTCTATTCTATTCTATTCTATTCTATTCACATACCGAAGTACGAGGTGAGTTACTTTCATTTTGATTGAGTTGTTTATTGATTGTCGTTTCAGTCCAGGAAAATACTTTGCTTTGGATCGCCAATCAGTCTGATCTCAGGGAATTGAAGTGGTTTGTTTTTTTCCCACCATCCCATTTGTCAGATCAGCCCGCACTTCCCTATATAAACTATCTCCACATACAGTCCTGAAGCCAGAAAATTCCTCCTGTGATTCCCAAAATCTCTGGAGACGCTCTCAGAGGTAGTCACCCTTCAGTGCTGACATTGTTCAGGGGTTGCAACTCCCGACTCCTCTCTGCGACGCCAAAATTGCTCCTCTTTTGTGTGAGTTAAATGTTCCAAGTAGATTTTCAGCACCTCACAATTTGGAGCTGGAAAAAAAAAAAAAAAAAAAAAAAAAAAAAAAAAACCTAGCCTGCAGACGTAAGGAAGGAAGAAAGAAAAACAAACGCCTCGTCCATAAATACATAAATTAATCAAGTCTGAAATTTCTATTTTACACCGCAGTGATTTTGCTATTAGTTGCAGCAGAATAACAATTCATGCACGTCACCGTTCTCCGTTCATTTAGTCATGACTAAAACCAAGTCGCCGCAGTCAGATAGTGTCGTATCCGCACACTAGCTTTGCCTTCTTTCCCTCCCTAATTTCAATTCTTTTTCATTAGTTTCTCTTCTTCTTCCCGTTCTCTCTCTCCTCTCACTCCGCCCTGTTTCTTGTCCTCGCTGCATCTCCTCGCTTAAAGTCTTAAATTAGCCCAGCCAAGTGTTTCATTGTTTGCCGCTTGAGTGCCGCCACGTCACTCAAAGTTACGTGACTCTCGAACACAAAGTGCTCCACGCCGGCCTCACCTTTCACCTGAAAGGACTTTTTCTTCTGTCGCCTCTCACATTGATAAAAAAATAAAAAAAAACATTGTTATTGACGTTTCTAGTGCAAAAGGTTTCTAGTAAAAGGTTGTAGTAATTCACTCATTTTCTACCTTTTATCCTCACAAGGGTCGCGAGGGTGCTGGAGCCTATCCCAGCTGTCTTCGGGCGAGAGTCGGGGTACACCCTGGACACTATCATTTCATTCTCTATTCACTCTCTCTCCTCTGATCCTATCCATCCCGGTCACTCCCAATGATCGCCAGCCAATCACAGGGCACATATAGACAAACAACCATTCACACTCACATTCATACCTATGGACAATTTGGAGTGGCTAATTAACCTAGCATGTTGATGGCCGAGGGTGGAATTGAACTCGGGTCTCCTAGCTGTGAAGCCTGTGTGCTAACCACCCGTCCGCTGTGCAGCCCTGGTTCAGTATATTTTTCATCAAAATAGTAGTCATGCCAAAATGTTGTGTTGCTGCTGGATGTTCACAGTATCCGAGTGATGCTGTTGTGGGGGTGCTGGAGCCTATCCCAGCTGTCTTCGGACGAGAGAGGCGGGGTACACCCTGGACTGGTGGCCAGCCAATCCCAGGGCACATATAGACAAACAACCATTCACACTCACATTCATACCTATGGACAATTTGGAGTCGCTAATTAACCTAGCATGTTTTTGGAATGTGGGAGGAAACCGGAGTACCCGGAGAAAACCCACGCATGCACCATATGACCCAAAGTTTGTGATTCCCGTCTCCGCAATACAATACCAACTCATCAAAATGTCACTTGTGATACTGTTCCTCATCTGTCAAGCAAACCCAGCCATCATCATCACTTGAAAGTGCATCAAAAAACATTATAATTATAATAAATTATACCATGTAAACTCCACACAGAGATGGCCGAGGGTGGAATCGAACATGGGTCTCCTAGCTGTGAGGCCTGCTCGCTAACCACTCGTCAGCCGTACAGCCCTAGAGATAAAGTCGTCCTGTAAATTAGAAAAATGATTCTCCTCAATACAGTACCAGTTCATCAAAATGTCACTTGTGATTTCCTCATCTGTCAAACAAACCCAGCCATCATCATCACTTGCAACTGCATTATATACCAGTATTATTACATACAAGTAGATAGGTATGAATTATCAATTATCATGTGTGTGTGTGTGGGGGGGGGGGGGGGTATCATGTGAAGGGTCTAGGTACTCAGGGTACTCCGGGTACTCCGGTTTCCTCCCACATTCCAAAAACATGCTAGGTTAATTAGCGACTCCAAATTGTCCATAGGTATGAATGTGAGTGTGAATGGTTGTTTGTCTATATGTGCCCTGTGATTGGCCGGGTGGCGACCAGTCCGGGGTGTACCCCGCCTCTTGCCCGAAAACTTCTGGGATAGGCTCCAGCATACCCCCTGTGTCCCTGGGTCTTATGTCTTTATTAGCACTGCATTTTTTTCTCGAGTACTATGTACTACTAACGGGTATGCCGTTCTTCCCATGTTTTTTTTTTTTCCTATTTAACGAATAAACCTGACACGACACTGCCAATTACGTTCAAATGAGAGGAAACATAAACGCGTTTCCAAAAGAGGAAATCCCCGACTTAATCCTTCCGTACTGGTAGCAGGCACAACCAATCAATATCAGACGAGCCGATCAAGACTCACTTAGATGATCAAGGACTGTACCAGAGTTACCAGATCGATTCACAGTAACGACTGTTATTTCTTTTACCCTTTCACATACAACTAAGAGCGTCGCACGGCGGATTTAGCTCTTTTAGTTTTGCATATGCAAATGAGATCGGTGACGGATTAGCACAGTCCGTGATAAGACGACACAGCGTTCGAGTACACCGACTCCCGACTCCGTAACCTCGAACTACACGATTTACCTTTTTTGAAGTGTGCGTTTTCCTTGCTGCATACAATATTACCATTACATGCCGGCCGTGATAGAAGTTGGAGATCAAACGTGTTCTTCTTATCATCTATATGCGATATATATGTTCATGTATAAAAAAAAAAAAAAAAGCAGATGGCTCCCTTGCAGCGACTGTGACCCGTGTCTGTCTATGAGGCTCGTTAGCTGTTTATTCACCTCCCTCGTGTCGCTCCGCAACGTACCGCTGACGCCGTGCGGTAAATCAGACAAAGTATGTCGCACCGCAGTCGTAGAGACGTCGCACAAAAGCTTGAACAGATGGCGTCGGTCTGAGAACGGAAAAAAAACAACAACAAAATGTACCGTTTCTGCGGTAGGAACGATTCCATGGCGGAAGATATTTAAGATCTAGAGTACTATTGAAGTATTTTTTTTTATTTGTTGTATTTGTTATACACTTTTATTTAAGTCATATTTATTTATATTACACTTGTGTTCATTATTTCATTACATTGTTTTAAATATGTTTCAATCATTTTATTTATTTTATAATCTTTTAATATAATCGTTCTTATTTTTATGTATTTTATTTTACAATACAAGTAATTTTTATTTGTATAATGTTTTTACACTATTTAAGTTGTTTTATACTTTTATTTTGAAATATTAGAAGTCAGTCCAGTGCTAATAAATAAAGAAAGCTAGCGGCAAGCTAGCGGCAAGCTAGCGGCAAGCTAGCGGCAAGCTAGCGGCAAGCTAGCGGCAAGCTAGCGGCAAGCTAGCGGCAAGCTCGCGGCAAGCTAGAGGCAAGTTAGTGGCAAGCTAACTGTAAGCTAGAGGCAAGCTAGCGGCAAGCTAATGGCAAGCTAGCAGCACACTTGCTTAAGGGGTCGGTATGGCACACAAAAACCAACAATAAAGTAATAAATAAAGAAAGCTAGCGGCAAGCTAGTGGAAAGCTAGCGGCAGGCAAGCGGCAAGATTGCGGCAATATTTTTTCAATCATTTTATTTATGTTATGATCTTTTAATAAAATCATTCTAATTTCTATGTATTTTATTTTACAATACAGGTAATTTTTTTTTAGCTAGCGGCAAAACGTCGCACAAAAGCTGAACAGATGGCATCAGTCTGAGAACGAAAAAAAAAAGGCTTCTGCGGTAGGAACGACTCCATTGCGGAAAAATATTTAAGATCCTCGAGTACTCTTATTGTTCTTACCTTGAAGCCGGAAAGGTGGAACATGTTAAATAAAATAAATAAATAGCCTCTGTGTTGTTGCCATGGCAATACTGAATCCCTTATTTTAGCCGTCTATAATATCGGAGAAGCAGCCTACACAGCAGCTCTCATGGTTTAATTATTTTTATCACTTGTATTTATTAGCTTAGCTTCCGTAACGATGACCATAACGTTGTTATAAAAGATGTATTTAAAGGTAAAAAAAAAATGTGTATTTACCACAAATATCATTTGTATTCATGACATTTATGGAAGGAGATGGAGATGATAGAGTAGATGGCTGCTTCCCTCACTCACGGTGCAACCAAAAATAACACATTTGTAAGTGTCCCGATATTGATGTTGAATATCGGTTTGATACCAGCAAAAAAAAAAAATTTTTTGCACGGAACCATGCAAGGTTTATAGGACCGACCTCGTCGCGCAGTATCGCAAAGCGCGCTCAGCGGTGAGGAATGCAACATTATGCCTACGGTCGAAAAAAATGGGTCGATTTTTCTCATACATATTGGGGCTGACAAGCTAGGCTGCATGGCGGTCGAGTGGTTAGCGCGCAGACCTCACGGGTATCTCTGTGTGGAGTTTGCACGTTCTCCCCGTGCATGCGTGGGTTTTCTCCGGGTACAAAACATGCTAGGTTAATTAGCGACTCCAAATTGTCCATAGGTATATGAATGTGAGTCCGGAACTCTCTCTAAAACAAACCCAGCCATCATCATCACTTACAAGTGCATCAAACACCTTGGCCATTTCTGTGTGGAGTTTGCATGTTCTTCCTGTGTGTGTGTGGTGGTGGGGGGGGTGGGGTTACAGGTACTCTGGTTTCCTCCCCCATTCCAAAAACATGCTAGGTTAATTAGCGACTCCAAATTGTCCATAGGTATGAATATGAGTCCGGAACTCTCTCTAAAACAAACCCAGCCATCATCATCACTTACAAGTGCATCAAACACCTTGGCCATTTCTGTGTGGAGTTTGCATGTTCTTCCTGTGTGTGGGGGGGACAAGAGGGGGGGGGGTTGCAGGTACACCGGTTTACTCCCACATTCCAAAAACATGCTAGGTTAATTAGCCACTCCAAATTGTCCATAGGTATGAATGTGAGTGTGAATGGTTGTTTGTCTATATGTGCCCTGTGATTGGCTGGCTGGCGATCAGTCCAGGGTGTACCCCGCCTCTCGCCTGAAGACAGCTGGGGTAGGCTCCAGCACCCCTGTGAGGATGAGCGGTAGAAAATTAAAATATCGGTAACGTACTGCAGTGTTTTAGTATCGTATCGGAAGTGAAAAAGTTGTATCGGGAAACTACTACTATTTTATACATTTGTAACCCTCAAGTTATGCTAGGCAACTTCCTGTTGGGGAAGTGTAGGCGTGTATAAAATATAAAAAGTTGATTCATGACATACTGTATTGTATTTCTCTTCAAGAATCTTCACCGAATGGAAAAAAAACTTTGCATGAAATAAAATAAACTACGGCAAAGAAGAAAATAAGAAAAAACCCTTGAAAGAACGTTTCTTCATCTGACACTTTTTTTTTTAATTTTGTGTGTGCAGGGATCACAGGTAGCGACTACATCAACGCCAACTACATCGACGGCTACAGGAAACAGAACGCTTACATCGCCACCCAGGGTCCTCTACCAGAAACCTTCGGGGACTTCTGGCGGATGGTGTGGGAGCAGAGAGCAGCCACCGTGGTCATGATGACCCGCCTGGAGGAGAAGTCACGGGTAAGTCCGCCCGAGTGCACTCGGCACTCGACGTTTACTTTTTTTTTCTTTCATGCCGCTCCCCTGCGGTGACTGCGCTCGCCTTTTTTAAAAATGCCGTTCCAACAATATATACATCAAAATCAAATCAGTGATTCATGACGGCGATGAAGAAAATGTGAAAAATGGCGGCGGCTTTGGCGGTGATTTCCCACTTGCACGCTCCCAACTTCATTGGGAGGTAATCACACTTGATTTTCTTGAGATGACTCGCTGTTCCCGAGAAGTGTGGATATTACATTTGTGAAATTTGAATGGGACGGTGCGTTCACTGAACGAACGCAAACGCTCTACCTGCTCACGTCTGATAAGTTGAACAACATCCACAAGGGACTCGGATATATTTTTTATTCGGCTTTGCAATTGCTGGAGAAACAACAAACTGTTTCCGTTCCTTCCGAGTGGAAGCTAGAATAAAGTTCTAAAAGTTCTGCACAAAAGTTCTGGGTCTATTCACCCCAAAAGAACCTCTGCAAGGTCGGTGATGCTGGACCTGAGAGAGAGCCTGGCTGGCAATCTCTTCTTGTTCAGCGCCGTTCCCAGTAGTGTTGAGTGGGCTCCAGCTCGGGGTTCTGTGGAAGTTCTTCCATGCCAAACGTATCCCAGCATGTTCATGTACAATAGCAGGGGTTCTTAAACTGGTGGTCATGAAGACGTGGTCCACTTTTATTGAAGTCACTTTTCATTTTTAGCTTTTTATTGAAGTATTTTTTTTTATTTGTATGTATTTTTTTACACTTTTATTTAAGTCATATTTATTTAATTTACACTTGTATTCATTATTTGATTACATTTTTTAAATTTTTTTTATCATTTTTATTTTATGATATTTTAATAAAATCAGTCTTATTTTTATGTATTTTATTTTACAATACAAGTCATTTTTATTTCTCTAATGTTTTTATTTAAGTTGTTTTATACTTTTATTGTGAAATATTAGAAGTCAAATATTAGAAGTCAGGTCCAATAATGTGGACCCCCCTGGGGGGTCGTGTAACCCTACCCCTAACCAACAATAAACTAATAAATAAAGAAAGCTAGCGGCAAGCTAGTGGCAAGCTAGCGGCAAGCTAGCGGCAAGCAAGCGGCAAGCTAGCGGCAAGCTAGCGGCAAGCAAGCGGCAAGCTAGCGGCAAGCTAGCGGCAAGCTAGTGGCAAGCTAGCGGCAAGCTAGCGGCAAGCTAGCAGCACGCTTGCTTAAGGGGTCGGTATGGCACACAAAAACCAACAATAAACTAATAAATAAAGAAAGCTAGCGGCAAGCTAGCGGCAAACTAGCGGCAATCTAGTGCCAAGCTAGCGGCAAGCAAGCAGCAAGCTAGCGGCAAGCTAGCAGCACGCTTGCTTAAGGGGTTGGTATGGCACACAAAAACCAACAATAAACAAATAAAGAAAGCTAGCGGCAAGCTAGCGGCAAGTTAGCGGCAAGCTAGCGGCAAGCTAGAGGCAAGCTAATGGCAAGCTAGGAGCACACTTGCTTAAGGGGTCGGTATGGCACACAAAAACCAACAATAAACTAATAAATAAAGAAAGCTAGCGGCAAGCTAGTGGCAAACTAGCGGCAAGTTAGCGGCAAGCAAGCGGCAAGCTAGAGGCACGCTAATGGCAAGCTAGGAGCCCTTGGGGTCGGTATGGCACACAAAAAACAACAATAAACTAATAAATAAAGAAAGCTAGCGGAAAGCTAGCGGAAAGCTAGCAGCAAGCTAGCAGCAAGATCGCGGCAATATTTTTTCAATCATTTTATTTATTTTATGATCTTTTAATAAAATCATTCTTATTTCTATGTATTTTATTTTACAATACAAGTCATTTTTATTTGTATCGTTTTTTTTACACTTTTATTTCAGTTGTTTTATACTTTTATTGTGAAACAATATGTAACAATATGTAAAACATCCTTAATTATTATGGAGATTGTAAACACAAAATGAGAGGTGTTCCCCACATATGCGAAAATACATAACTGTATTTCTAAAAATAGCGACTTTTTCACGGGTGTACATAAGCTGCTGCAGCTTTAGCATGTTTTGTTCTGCCCACGGCTATGTCCGTCTTATCTGTCACTTGAGGCGTTTTTCAAGGTTTTGACCTGAAAGTGGCCTAAACTAAAAAAGACAAGATAAACAGTGTGCTATATAGTAAGGTAATATATAGTAAGGTAATATATAGTAAGGTAATATATAGTAAGGTAATATGTAGTAAGGTAATATATAGTAAGGTAATATATAGTAAGGTAATATATAGTAAGGTAATATATAGTAAGGTAATATATAGTAAGGTAATATGTAGTAAGGTAATATATAGTAAGGTAATATATAGTAAGGGAATATATAGTAAGGTAATATATAGTAAGGTAATATATAGTAAGGTAATATATAGTAAGGTAATATATAGTAAGGTAATATATAGTAAGGTAATATATAGTAAGGTAATATATAGTAAGGTAATATATAGTAAGGTAATATATAGTAAGGTAATATATAGTAAGGTAATTTCTCCCTAACAAGTCGACTTGTCAGAATGTCAGAAAGGCAAACACGACTTCATCCTGTCAAGTCAAAGCCACGTCAACATCAGGCTCACTTTCCCCAAAGTGTCTCCACTTCCTCTCAGCCCCCCCCCCCCCCCCCCCCCAACCTCCTCAGTTGTTTACCTGCACGCCATCCTGACAGGAGCTGTCCTCCACTGTCAGACGGGATCAGGGCGTGTGGCCACAGGAAGCTCAATGTCAGCTCCGGCAGGAAATGGGAGAGGAGATGTCTTCCGGGGTGTCACACCGTATTGACTGAGATGTTCTAACGTGGAAGAACTCCACAAGCTTGTTAACTTCAAGTAAAACTACACTTTATGGGGGGGATTTTGCACAATTATTATTTTTTTCTTTTTCTTTTCTGTGCATTCAGAAGATATGGAAATAAATAATGGAACACACGTATATACTTCCAGCATATAGTAAGCGTGTATGTATTTCAGGGACAGTAAACATAGATCTGGGCAATATGGACCAAACCATATCCCGATATATTTAGGTTAAATTACAATATACAGTATAATATCTAGATATTTTTTTCCACAAACAAATAGTATATTAAATGCAGAAAAAGTGTCAGCGCCGTGTGTGCTTCCAGTGTCACATCCCCATGACGACAGATGGTAAACGTGGTTGATACTGTCTTTAGCTAGCAGCCTTTATACCGTCTTTTTCACTGTGATGCAGCCTCTCACTCAGTATAGCGAAGTGTCAACAAAAAACAATGCGGCAAGCTAGCGGCAAGCTAGCGGCAAGCTAGCGGCAAGCTAGCGGCAAGCTAGCGGCAAGCAAGTGGCAAGCTAGCAGGAAGCTAGCAGCACACTTGCTTAAGGGGTCGGTGTGGCACACAAAAACCAACAATAAACTAATAAATAAAGAAAGCTAGCGACAAGCTAGTGGCAAGCTAGCGACAAGCTAGTGGCAAGCTAGCGGCAAGCTAGCGGCAAGCTAGCGGCAAGCTAGCGGCAAGCTAGTGGAAAGCTTACGGCAAGCTAGCGGCAAGCTAGTGGCAAGCTAGCGGCAAGCTAGTGGCAAGCTAGCAGCACACTTGCTTAAGGGTTCGGTATGGCACACAAAAACCAACAATAAACTAATAAATAAAGAAAGCTAACGGCAGGCAAGCGGCAGGCAAGCGGCAAGCTAGCGGCAATGTAGTGGTAAGCTAGCGGCAAGCTAGCGGCACACTTGCTTAAGGGGTCGTATGGCACACAAAAACCAACAATAAACCAATAAATAAAGAAAGCTAGCGGCAAGCTAGTGGAAAGCAAGCGGCAAGCTAGTGGCAAGCTAGCAGCAAGCTAGAGGCAACCTAGCGGCAAGCTATTGCAATCTAGCAGCACACTTGCTTAAGGGGTTGGTATGGCACAAAAAAAACAACAATAAACTAATAATGAAAGAAAGCTAGAGGCAAGCTAGTGGAAAGCTAGCGGCAAGCTAGCGGCAAGCTAGCGGCAAGCTAATGGCAAGCTAGCAGCACACTTGCTTAAGGGGTCGGTATGGCACACAAAAACCAACAATAAACTAATAAATAAGAAAGCTAGCGACAAGCTAGTGGAAAGCTAGCGGCCAGCTAGCGGCAGGCAAGTGACAAGCTAGCAGCAAGCTAGAGGCAAGCTAGCGGCAAGCAAGCTAGTGGCAAGCTAGCAGCACATTTGCGTAAGGGGTCGGTATGGCACACAAAAAACAACAATAAACTAATAAAGAAATAAAGAAAGATAATAAAGAAAGCTAGCAGCAAGCTAGCAGAAAGCTAGCGGCAAGCTCGCGGTCGGCAAGCGGCAAGATAGCGGCAGGCAAGCGGCAAGCAAGCGACAAGCTAACAGCAGGCAAGCGGCAAGCTAGCGGCAATCTAGTGGCAAGCTAGCGGCAAGCTAGCTGCACACTTGCTTAAGGGGTTGTTATGGCACAAAAACAAACAATAAGCTAATAAATAAAGCACCATGAAACACTAAAAACGCTGCAAAAAATACAAAGCTGCCGTAACTAGCTTGCACTCGGGCGGCGCCATCTTGAAACATGAGACCTCCATATCAAATCCACTCTATATCGATATGAACGATATGCTTGTTTTTGATATTGTCACATTTTTTAAATCATTTTTTTAACCATCTTTCTCTTTCACAGATAAAGTGTGACCAGTATTGGCCCAGTCGTGGCACGGAAACCTACGGTATGACCCAAGTGACCCTGTTGGACACCATAGAGTTGGCCACCTTCTGTGTTCGCACCTTCTCCTTGCACAAGGTAAAATATATATTTTTTTAAAGATAGCAGACAGACATGGTTTCCATCGTCCCTTTGCTCAAAGAATAACATAATACACCAACAAGGCAACAAGGACACGAAACCCTCCAGCAGGTCTAAGCCAGTCAATGCATCTGTAGTATGAATGATCAAGATATCTTTAAGATGATTTTTTTTTTTAGTTTGGAATTGAACGTGGTTGATACTGTCTTTATCTAGCAGCCTTTATACCGTCTTTTTCACTGTTCACTCCTGTGATGCAGCCTCTCCTCTGTAGTATCTCTGCGGGGATCAATCAGTATAGCGAAGGGGTGTCAAAGGGGCGTCAACAATAAACAATGGGGCAAGCTAGCGGAAAGCTAGCGGCAAGCTAGCGGCACACTTGCTTAAGGGGTCTGTAGTAATGCATCTGTAATGCATCTGTAGTATGAATGATCAAGATATCTTTAAGATGATTTTTTTTTTTTAGTCATGTGTTTGGAATTGAACGCGGTTGATACTGTCTTTATCTAGCAGCCTTTATACCGTCTTTTTCACTGTTCACTCCTGTGATGCAGCCTCTCCTCTGTAGTATCTCTGCGGGGATCAATCAGTATAGCGAAGGGGTGTCAAAGGGGTGTCAACAATAAACAATGGGGCAAGCTAGCGGCAAGCTAGCGGCAAGCTAGCGGCACACTTGCTTAAGGGGTCTGTAGTAATGCATCTGTAATGCATCTGTAGTATGAATGATCAAGATATCTTTAAGATGATTTTTTTGTTTAGTCATGTGTTTGGAATTGAACGTGGTTGATACTGTCTTTATCTAGCAGCCTTTATACCGTCTTTTTCACTGTTCACTCCTGTGATGCAGCCTCTCCTCTGTATCTCTGCGGGGATCACTCAGTATAGCGAAGGGGTGTCAAAGGGGCATCAACAATAAACAATGGGGCAAGCTAGCGGCAAGCTAGCAGCAAGCTAGCGGCAAGCTAGCGGCAAGCTAGCGGCACACTTGCTTAAGGGGTCTGTAGTAATGCATCTGTAATGCATCTGTAGTATGAATGATCAAGATATCTTTAAGATGATTTTTTTTTTTAGTCATGTGTTTGGAATTGAACGTGGTTGATACTGTCTTTATCTAGCAGCCTTTATACCGTCTTTTTCACTGTTCACTCCTGTGATGCAGCCTCTCCTCTGTATCTCTGCGGGGATCACACAGTATAGCGAAGGGGTGTCAAAGGGGCGTCAACAATAAACAATGGGGCAAGCTAGCGGAAAGCTAGCGGAAAGCTAGCAGCAAGCTAGCGGCAAGCTAGCAGCACACTTGCTTAAGGGGTCTGTAGTAATGCATCTGTAGTATGAATGATCAAGATATCTTTAAGATGATTTTTTTTTAGTCATGTGTTTGGAATTGAACGTGGTTGATACTGTCTTTATCTAGCAGCCTTTATACCGTCTTTTTCACCGTTGACTCCTGTGATGCAGCCTCTCCTCTGTATCTCTGCGGGGATCACTCAGTATAGCGAAGGGGTGTCAAAGGGGCGTCAACAATAAACAATGGGGCAAGCTAGCGACAAGCTAGCGGCAAGCTAGCGGAAAGCTAGCGGCAAGCTAGCGGCACACTTGCTTAAGGGGTCTGTAGTAATGCATCTGTAATGCATCTGTAGTATGAATGATCAAGATATCTTTAAGATGATTTTTTTTTAGTCATGTGTTTGGAATTGAACGCGGTTGATACTGTCTTTATCTAGCAGCCTTTATACCGTCTTTTTCACCGGTCACTCCTGTGATGCAGCCTCTCCTCTGTATCTCTGCGGGGATCAATCAGTATAGCGAAGGGGTGTCAAAGGGGCGTCAACAATAAACAATGGGGCAAGCTAGCGGAAAGCTAGCGGAAAGCTAGCGGCACACTTGCTTAAGGGGTCTGTAGTAATGCATCTGTAATGCATCTGTAGTATGAATGATCAAGATATCTTTAAGATGATTTTTTTAGTCATGTGTTTGGAATTGAACGTGGTTGATACTGTCTTTATCTAGCAGCCTTTATACCGTCTTTTTCACCGGTCACTCCTGTGATGCAGCCTCTCCTCTGTATCTCTGCGGGGATCACTCAGTATAGCGAAGGGGTGTCAAAGGGGCGTCAACAATAAACAATGGGGCAAGCTAGCGGCAAGCTAGCGGCAAGCTAGCGGCAAGCTAGCGGCACACTTGCTTAAGGGGTCTGTAGTAATGCATCTGTAATGCATCTGTAGTATGAATGATCAAGATATCTTTAAGATGATTTTTTTTTTTCTAGTCATGTGTTTGGAATTGAACGCGGTTGATACTGTCTTTATCTAGCAGCCTTTATACCGTCTTTTTCACCGTTCACTCCTGTGATGCAGTCTCTCCTCTGTAGTATCTCTGCGGGGATCAATCAGTATAGCGAAGGGGTGTCAAAGGGGCGTCAACAATAAACAATGGGGCAAGCTAGCGGCAAGCTAGCGGCACACTTGCTTAAGGGGTCTGTAGTAATGCATCTGTAATGCATCTGTAGTATGAATGATCAAGATATCTTTAAGATGATTTTTTTTTTTAGTCATGTGTTTGGAATTGAACGCGGTTGATACTGTCTTTATCTAGCAGCCTTTATACCGTCTTTTTCACTGTTCACTCCTGTGATGCAGCCTCTCCTCTGTATCTCTGCGGGGATCAATCAGTATAGCGAAGGGGTGTCAAAGGGGCGTCAACAATAAACAATGGGGCAAGCTAGCGGCAAGCTAGCGGCAAGCTAGCGGCAAGCTAGCGGCAAGCTAGCGGCAAGCTAGCGGCACACTTGCTTAAGGGGTCTGTAGTAATGCATCTGTAGTATGAATGATCAAGATATCTTTAAGATGTTTTTTTTTTTAGTCATGTGTTTGGAATTGAACGCGGTTGATACTGTCTTTATCTAGCAGCCTTTATACCGTCTTTTTCACTGTTCACTCCTGTGATGCAGCCTCTCCTCTGTAGTATCTCTGCGGGGATCAATCAGTATAGCGAAGGGGTGTCAAAGGGGCGTCAACAATAAACAATGGGGCAAGCTAGCGGCAAGCTAGCGGAAAGCTAGCGGCAAGCTAGCAGCACACTTGCTTAAGGGGTCTGTAGTAATGCATCTGTAATGCATCTGTAGTATGAATGATCAAGATATCTTTAAGATGATTTTTTTTTTTTAGTCATGTGTTTGGAATTGAACGCGGTTGATACTGTCTTTATCTAGCAGCCTTTATACCGTCTTTTTCACTGTTCACTCCCGTGATGCAGCCTCTCCTCTGTATCTCTGCGGGGATCACTCAGTATAGCGAAGGGGTGTCAAAGGGGCGTCAACAATAAACAATGGGGCAAGCTAGCGGCAAGCTAGCGGCAAGCTAGCGGCACACTTGCTTAAGGGGTCTGTAGTAATGCATCTGTAGTATGAATGATCAAGATATCTTTAAGATGATTTTTTTTTTTAGTCATGTGTTTGGAATTGAACGCGGTTGATACTGTCTTTATCTAGCAGCCTTTATACCGTCTTTTTCACTGTTGACTCCTGTGATGCAGCCTCTCCTCTGTATCTCTGCGGGTATCACTCAGTATAGCGAAGGGGTGTCAAAGGGGCGTCAACAATAAACAATGGGGCAAGCTAGCGGCAAGCTAGCAGCAAGCTAGCATCTGTAATGCATCTGTAGTATGAATGATCAAGATGGATAAACCAGGACGAGCAATAATCATATTCAATATCTGCCAAGTAAACAGTGAGTTAATTCACAGGCCTTGTAAAAAAATTATATATTTTATTCACGCATCAGCAAGAAATGCATACATTACACTGCACGTAGAGATATATTATGTATCATGTATAACTCGTGATTGTGTATGCGCTTCACGCATCAGCCTTCAGTTGTTCAACCTCAATGCATCATCTATTGTTGCCTGCTTGCCAAATTGGAGCACTTAGGTAAAGTGAGCGGAGAAGAGACGAAGAGGAACTCAATATACATAATTGGCAGATTGCTCGAGTGCGCACACACACACACACACACACACACACAACCGCACACAACAGCACACAAGTTCCAATACAAACAAAATAAAAAGATTCACAATATGAGCTTTTACTGGTGTAAGCATAGGTGGAAATTAAGACCAATTCCATCACAAAAGTACTAAAAGTCTCCTTTAGTACTCTAAGACCAGAAAGTGTGTATGTGTGTGTTGTGCATCCAGTTTTAGATCATTACTTTTTTTGCCCTTTATGCATTTTCTAGTATACAGTATATGGGATGGTGATTAGATTTTTTTTCTTCAATTATTTATTTCTGTAAATATTTTCTAGTCTTTAAGATAAAACGGTGTTGCATAAATTTCAAGATATTAGTTTACTGTTTATACGACTGGAAATGAATGAGGATTCGACTCATTAAGGGGAAAAAAAACATTCAGGATTTGTTTGTTTATTCGCAATTTAGGATTCATGGCTTTTCACAGAATATGTACCTTATTATAATTTTTACGGATAAACAAAGAATAATTTTGACATTTAATATATTTATGTGTTTGTGCTTCACAGATGAGGTTTTTTAGTCAGGTGTTTGGAATTGAACATGGTTGATACTGTCTTTAAGTAGCCTTTATACCGTCTTTTTCACTGTTCACCCCTGTGATGCAGCCTATCCTCTGTATCTCTGTTGGGATCACTCAGTATAGCGAAGGGGTCTCAAAGGGGTGTCAACAATAAACAATGGGGCAAGCTAGCGGCAAGCTAGTGGCAAGCTAGCGGCAAGCTAGTGGCAAGCTAGCAGCACACTTGCTTAAGGGGTCGGTATGGCACAAAAAAACCATCAATAAACTAATGAATAAAGAAAGCTAGCGGCAAGCTTGTGGCAAACTAGCGGCAAGCAAGCGGCAAGCTAGTGGCAAGCTAAAAATTTTAAAAATTTAAAAATTTAAAAAATTTAAAAAATTTAAAAAATTTTAAATTAAAAAAATTTAAATAAATTTTAATTTTTAAAAATTAAAAAATCATATCACCTCGTACTTTGGTACTTGACAAAAAATTGAAAAAATAAAATTAAACAAATTTTTATTTAACAAATTAAATTTAAAAAATTGTATTAGGAAAGCAGGAAGTGAACAAATGTAACAGTTAGTGATTGTAAAAGTACCAGATGGAGGGGTAGGATTTAATAAGCTTTGCTTCTTCCTACTCCTTTTGGACATGTGGAACTGGGAACTGATTATGTGATGCACTCAATTGTAATCTGATGCATGTTTAAAATGAAATAAAACCATTACCATTACCATATTATGCAACATAGTAGACATAATAATAGTCGATAAAACCAGTGCTCGTGAGTGGTGCTTGGGAGCTGAGTGAGGGGCGGACAGGAAGTGAGTTGAGAATTGAGTTGTAGTTTGGAGAGGGTTGTGTTACGGATTATTGTGCCTGTTGTGAAATCACTCAAACAGTCACTTTTTGCACATGTTGATCCGTAACGGGAGGAGAACGACAACCCGTCAGGAGAGTTTAAAAATGTTTTTTTTATTTATATACTGATGTCTTGAAATTTTTCGCATTTACTTGTGGTCCTTGAACACAACCCTCCATGAAAAGCGGGGCTGTGCTGTATTTGAAATGTCTTTACGTCGGTGGTATTTAAGAAAAGCGGTGCATCGCAGACGACTCAGACAATCCTAGACTAATGCCGCACACGACACGTGAATATTTTAACATCGTCCCAGGTTTCCCCTAAAAATGCACAGGACAAGACAAAAAAGGCACAAAGAGAGATGAAATGTTTAATTAAAGAAGACATGGCACGCATCACTTGCAGCGTCACGCACACATTATCACACCGAGTGACCTTGCTTTAATTGGACGTGTGCAAAGACACATCGCCGGGGAAAGCACATTTAGCAGGACAGCAGCGCCATGAACGAAGACGCGGCTCGTCGTGGTCAACGATCCTTATTTATGCGTTTCTAGCAAAGATGCAAAAAAAATCCAATAAAATAAAGAAACCAACAACCTGTCATGTTTGTGCTGGCAGACTAAGCCCCCAGAAATCAGGGAGTGTCCAAAGAAAATCCATAAAAATAAGAACTAGGACAGTTTGCTTTTAATTACCACACTCATTTATTCATTTATTCAGCAAAGAAAAAAAAATCAGCTCTGTCAGGAAAAGCGGAAAAATACTGCATTGAAATGCAAACAGTACCTCCGTTAGATGAAAAACAGCAGTGGAGGACAGAAAACATGCATGGAGATTTTTATTCTCTTATCATAGTCAATCCTCATGGATTCGTTTTTTCATGTGTTATGCATGTGTTAAATGTACGTACATTGTTGTATTTGCGGAGTAGAATTTACTCACAGTACATACAAGTTATTGAAAGTCAATGATGGTGATGTCGTGCACGTGATGTCATCAGTAAGTTGAATCTGTAGTTCTTTACTCAGTACCGTATTTTCTGGACTATAAGTTGCTTCGTAGTATAAGTCGCACAAGGCCAAGTGGTAGCATTTTTATGTCCTTGTTAAAACATATTGCTCCTATTGTAGTATTTTACTCCCCTTCACAGTCCTCACATACTAGCATTCACAGTTGAAGTAGAGTAGAATTTACTCACAGTACATACAAGTGTCGAAAGTCAATGATAATTACCGTATTTTCTGGACTATAAGTCGCTCCGAAGTATAAGTCGCACAAGGCCAAAAATATATAATTAGGTAGAAAAAACATACATAAGTCGCACTGGCGTATATGTCGCATTTTTTGTTCACATTTCATTTGAATTTTAGTGATCAATCAGGAAATTATTAACTGACTCACCTCGTCAGACGTTCCTGGTTGTGGTAGCGTTTTTATGTCCTTGTTAAAACATATTCTCTTATCATACTCAATCCTCATGGATTCGTTTTTTCATGTGTTATGCATGTGTTAAATGTACGTACATTGTTGTATTTGCGGAGTAGAATTTACTCACAGTACATACAAGTTATTGAAAGTCAATGATGGTGATGTCGTGCACGTGATGTCATCAGTAAGTTGAATCTGTAGTTCTTTACTCACTACCGTAATTTCTGGAATATAAGTCGCTCCGGAGTATAAGTCGCACAAGGCCAAGTGGTAGCATTTTTATGTCCTTGTTAAAACATATTGCTCCTGTTGTAGTATTTTACTCCCCCTCATAGTCCTCACATACTAGCATTCACAGTCGAAGTAGAGTAGAATTTACTCACAGTACATACAAGTGTTGAAAGTCAATGATAATTACCATATTTTCTGGACTATAAGTCGCTCCGAAGTATAAGTCGCACAAGGCCAAAAATATATAATTAGGTAGAAAAAACATACATAAGTCACACTGGAGTATATGTCGCATTTTTTGTTCACATTTCATTTGAATTTTAGTGATCAATCAGGAAATTATTAACTGACTCACCTCGTCAGACGTTCCTGGTTGTGGTAGCGTTTTTATGTCCTTGTTAAAACATATTCTCTTATCATAGTCAATCCTCATGGATTTGTTTTTTCATGTGTTATGCATGTGTTAAATGTACGTACATTGTTGTATTTGCGGAGTAGAATTTACTCACAGTACATACAAGTTATTGAAAGTCAATGATGGTGATGTCGTGCACGTGATGTCATCAGTAAGTTGAATCAGTAGCTCTTTACTAAGTACCGTAATTTCTGGACTATAAGTCGCTCCGGAGTATAAGTCGCACAAGGCCAAGTGGTGGCATTTTTATGTCCTTGTTAAAACATATTGCTCCTATTGTAGTATTTTACTCCCCCTCATAGTCCTCACATACTAGCATTCACAGTCGAAGTAGAGTAGAATTTACTCACAGTACATACAAGTGTTGAAAGTCAATGATAATTACCATATTTTCTGGACTATAAGTCGCTCCGGAGTATAAGTCGCACAAGGCCAAAAATATATAATTAGGTAGAAAAAACATACATAAGTCGCACTGGAGTATAAGTCGCATTTTTTGTTCACATTTCATTTGAATTTTAGTGATCAATCAGGAAATTATTAACTGACTCACCTCGTCAGACGTTCCTGGTTGTGGTAGCGTTTTTATGTCCTTGTTAAAACATATTCTCTTATCATAGTCAATCCTCATGGATTCGTTTTTTCATGTGTTATGCATGTGTTAAATGTACGTACATTGTTGTATTTGCAGAGTAGAATTTACTCACAGTACATACAAGTTATTGAAAGTCAATGATGGTGATGTCGTGCACGTGATGTCATCAGTAAGTTGAATCTGTAGTTCTTTACTAAGTACCGTAATTTCTGGAATATAAGTCGCTCCGGAGTATAAGTCGCACAAAAATGCATAATTAGGTAAAAAAAACTACATAAGTCGGATTTTTTGCGGGTACTTTATTATTGTTATTATTGTTATTGTTATTATTATCTGGGTGGTTAGGGGAGTGGGACTAGATAGACTAGATATTTTTGTTGATTTACGTTTGGTTTGTTGTGCTTTGGATGATGTTCGAAATAAAGAAGAACCCCCCCCCCCCCCCCCCCCCACCCACCCACACACACACACACACAAAACTACTTCACCAAAACAGACATTACGTCATCTTGGACGGCAAGTTCTAACTAATTATTAACTGACTCACGTCGTCTGATGGTCGTGGTAGCGTTTTTATGTCCTTGTTAAAACATATTGCTCCTTGTAGTATTTTACTACCCCTCATAGTCCTCCACAAACCGAAGATTCATCACAAGCAAACAGGAAACACGGCAGAGCTGCAAAGGAGGTTGATTGACAAGTTTGACAAGTTGAATTTTAGTGATCAATCAGGAAATTATTAACTGACTCACCTCACGTCAGACGTTCCCAGTTGTGGTAGCATTTTTATGTCCTTGTTAAAACACATTGCTCCTGTTGTGGTATTTTACTCCCACTTCGTAGTCCTCCATAAATCGAAGATTCATCACTAAGAAGGTTGATTGACAATGGTTTACAGCCAATCAGAACACAGAACACAATGGGCGGGTTCTCCCTTAGCCAACCATGACTGTAGTAGTAGTACATGACTAGTAGTATGACTGTAGCAGTAGTAAATGCAATATCAGACACATAAAACACAGCACCGATGGATCGCTCTAATACACCACAAGGACAAAGAACACAAGGTGTGTTCATATGCTGTAGGAAAAAAAATGTTTTTTGATGTAGCGAGGGAATACTGTAATAATAAATACACGAGAGAGGACGTCACATGGGGAAGATAAGAAGGAAGAAAACCAATACACTGGAACCACGCACATTCCCAATTCAGCATTCACAGTCGAAGTAGAGTAGAATTTACTCACAGTACAAACAAGTGTTGAAAGTCAATGATAATTACCGTATTTTCTGGACTATAAGTCGCTCCGGAGTATAAGTCGCACAATGACAAAAATATATAAGTAGGTAGAAAAAACATACATAAGTCGCACTGGAGTATGAGTCGGATTTTTTGCGGGTAATTTATTTTATAAACGACTTGACCAAAACAGACATTACGTCATCTTGGAAGGCAAGTTCTAACTAATTATTAACTGAATCATGTTGTCTGACGTTCCCGGTCGTAGCGTTTTTATATTCTTGTTAAAACATATTGCTCCTTTTGGAGTGTCACCCCCTATAACCCCGCCCTCTCTGTTCTATTCAGAACGGCTCCAGTGAGAAACGTGAAGTTCGCCAGTTCCAGTTCACGGCGTGGCCCGACCACGGCGTGCCGGAATACCCGACCCCCTTCCTGGCCTTCCTGCGCCGGGTCAAGACCTGCAACCCACCTGATGCTGGACCCATCATCGCCCACTGCAGGTCAGCAACAGTAATACAACACAAGGGATGTCCGATAATTATTAGCTTGGGAATCTCCAGAACTCTCTCAAACAAACCCAGCCATCATCATCACTTACAACTGCATCAAACCCCTTGGCCATCCCCCCACATTCATGCTAGGTTAATTAGCGACTCCAAATTGTCCATAGGTATGAATGTGAGTGTGAATGGTTGTTTGTCTATATGTGCCCTGGGATTGCCTGGCCACCAGTCCAGGGTGGACCCCGCCTCTCTCTCGCCCGAAGACAGCTGGGATAGGCTCCAGCACCCCCTTGCGACCCTCTGGAGGATAAGTAGTACAAAATGATTGAATTAATAAATAATATTAATAAGTGGCTGCACGGTAGATGAGTGGTTAGTAACTCCAGAACTCTCTCAAACAAACCCAGCCATCATCATCACTTACAACTGCATCAAACACCTTGGCCATCTCTGCGTGGAGTGTGTGTGTGTGTGTGTGTGGGGGGGGGGGGGGGGGGGTGCATGTTCTCATGGGTTTTCTCCGGGTACTCTGGTTTCCTCCCACATTCCAAAAACATGCTAGGTTAATTAGCCACTCCAAATTGTCCATAGGTATGAATGTGAGTGTGAATGGTTGTTTGTCTATATGTGCCCTGTGATTGGCTGGCCACCAGTCCAGGGTGTACCCCGCCTCTCTCGCCCGAAGACAGCTGGGATAGGCTCCAGCACCCCCGCGACCTTCTGGAGGATAAGTAGTACAAAATGATTGAATGAATAAATAATATTAATAAGTGGCTGCACGGTAGATGAGTGGTTAGTAACTCCAGAACTCTCTCAAACAAACCCAGCCATCATCATCACTTACAACTGCATCAAACACCTTGACCATCTCTGCGTGGAGTGTGTGTGTGTGGGGGGGGGGGGGTTTGCATGTTCTCATGGGTTTTCTCCGGGTACTCCGGTTTCCTCCCACATTCCAAAAACATGCTAGGTTAATTAGCCACTCCAAATTGTCCATAGGTATGAACGTGAGTGTGAATGGTTGTTTGTCTATATGTGCCCTGGGATTGCCTGGCCACCAGTCCAGGGTGTACCCCGCCTCTCTCTCGCCCGAAGACAGCTGGGATAGGCTCCAGCACCCCCTTGCGACCCTCTGGAGGATAAGTAGTACAAAATGATTGAATTAATAAATAATATTAATAAGTGGCTGCACGGTAGATGAGTGGTTAGTAACTCTAGAACTCTCTCAAACAAACCCAGCCATCATCATCACTTACAACTGCATCAAACACCCTAGCCGCCTCTCGCCCGAAGACAGCTGGGATAGGCTCCAGCATACCTGCAACCCTACTGAGGATAAGCGGCATAGAAAATGAATAAATGGATGGGCAAAATAGTTCAATCCATTTATGAAAACTGCAAACATTATGTCGTAAAACAAGTCATTCTAAATGATTTATTAGTGAATAAAATGGACGACATCCTCCTCCTCCATGTGCTTTATGCATTACATAATCTCCCTTTCTTCACAGATCCACGTCGAGTGATCACATCATCTTTTCCCTTCAAAGCAACACTTTTATTCTGCTCCTTTTCTCTCCATGTCTGTCTCTTGTTTCCCCACGCCGTCAAAAAGACTCGCTCTAATCCGATCCCATTTTTCATGTTTCTTCCTTCCTTTTTTTTTTTTTTTTTTTTTTCGCTCTTAGCCTTTTACAAATTATATTTCTCCAAAAGGCTTATTCAAAGCCTCCCCCTTTGTCAAGATAAGAAGACCTCAGTCGGTCCAAAACGTTGCGCTATGAAACTGAAATGGCAGCTCGCTTTGCTCGGCCTCCATCGCTGCTCTTGGTGTCGTTTTAATGTTTGGCCTGCCAGTATACGCTCAACGGACACAACATTAGGTACACCTGGCACTCTGATAAAATGCCATGTGTTTATTATGATTGTGCTTTAGACTTAAGCTGTATCCTCTCGAGAGGTATTTTCACTTAATGTGTGTAACATTGTTAGGGATAGGTTCCCGCAATAAGATAAAATAAGATAAAATAATTTTTATTTGTTTGTGATTATTGTAGTATATGTTAAAGGCTGTAAAACACCTCATCATACACTTTATATACATTTCTGAGAAATTAAATTATTAACAGAGTCACCTCGTCAGACGTTCCCGGTCGTGGTAGCGTTTTTATGTCCTTGTTAAAACACATTGCTCCTGTTGTAGTATTTTACTCCCCCTCGTAGTCCTCCATAAACCGAAGATTCATCACTCAGGAGGTTGATTGACAATGGTTTACCGTCAATCAAAACATCAATTAAGTAACATCAAATGTAAAACATCAATTAAATCAAGTATCAAAAATATGTTTTTTTAGGAATACCTGGAATATGAAATGATAAAAAAAAATTAATTACGAAGATATTCCAAGAAAACAACCTGACCGGGTCATTTTTGACCCACTTATGGAAGGTTGGGGTAGTAACACAAAAACTAAAATTTCTTAAAATGTATAAAAGGTAAGTTAAAAATGTGAATGGCATGATATCAAAAACATGTTTTTTTTTTGAATAACTGGAATATGAAATTATGGAAAAATTTTCATTATGAAGATATTTCAAGAAAACAACCTGACCGGGTCATTTTTGACCCACTTATGGAAGGTTGGGGTAGTAACACAAAAACTGAAATTTCTAAAAATGTATAAAAAATAAGTTAAAAATGTGAATGGCATGATATTAAAAACATGTTTTTTTAGGAATAACTGGAATATGAAATGATGAAAAAATTTAATTACATAGATATTTCAAGGAAACAACCTGACCGGGTCATTTTTGACCCACTTATGGAAGGTTGGGGTAGTAACACAAAAATTAAAATTTCTTAAAATGTATAAAAAATAAGTTAAAAATGTGAATGGCATGATATCAAAAACATGTTTTTTAGGAATACCTCGAATATGAAATGATAAAAATCTTTCATTATGAAGATGTTTTAAGAACACAACCTAACCGGGTCATTTTTGACCCACTTATGGAAGGTTGGGGTAGTAACACAAAAACTAAAATTTCTTAAAATGTATAAAAGATAAGTTAAAAATGTGAATGGCATGATATCAAAAACATGTTTTTTTTTGAATAACTGGAATATGAAATGATAAAATATTTTAATTATGAAGATATTTCAAGAAAACAACCTGACCGGGTCATTTTTGACCCACTTATGGAAGGTTGGGGTAGTAACACAAAAACAAAAATTTCTTAAAATGTATAAAAGGTAAGTTAAAAATGTGAATGGCATGATATCAAAAACATGTTTTTTTTTTGAATAACTGGAATATGAAATTATGGAAAAATTTTCATCACAAAGATATTTCAAGAAAACAACCTGACCGGGTCATTTTTGACCCACTTATGGAAGGTTGGGGTAGTAACACAAAAACTAAAATTTCTTAAAATGTATAAAAGATAAGTTAAAAATTTGAACGGCATGATATTAAAAACATGTTTTTTTGTAGGAATAACTGGAATATGAAATGATGAAAAATTTTCATTATGAAGATATTTCAAGATATTTCATTTTTGACACAATTATGCATCTAAGGGTTAATAATAACGATAATAATTTTAATACATTTGTATTATATTTTTATGATAATTATATAAACAATAATACAATAATAATAATAATAATAGGCCCAGTTCCCTATTCAGATAATAATATATAACTGGTAAAGGAATAAAATAATAATTTTTGTCCTTCTCCTCTCTCCAGCGCCGGCGTGGGTCGGACGGGTTGCTTCATCGTAATCGACGCCATGCTGGAGCGTATCAAGCACGAGAAGACGGTGGACATTTACGGTCACGTGACGCTGATGCGCTCGCAACGGAACTACATGGTGCAGACGGAGGACCAGTACAGCTTCATTCACGACGCGCTGCTGGAGGCGGTGGCCTGCGGCAACACCGAGGTGGCGGCCCGCAGCCTCTACTCCTACATCCAAAAGCTGGCCCAGGTGGAGAGCGGCGAGCACGTCACCGGCATGGAGCTGGAGTTCAAGGTAGGAAGTACTTTTTTAAGGCTTTAAATCCCATTGTAATATACTTGACTATGACAAAGAAGTACAACAGTCGCTAATCGGGTATTTCCCACGACAGTATCACTCGGATACTGTGAACATCCAGCAGCAACACAACATTTTGGCATGACTACTATTTTGATGAAAAATATACTGAACCAGGGCTGCACAGCGGCCGGGTGGTTAGCACACAGGCTTCACAGCTAGGAGACCCGAGTTCGATTCCACCCTCGGCCATCTCTGTGTGGAGTTTGCATGTTCTCCCCGTGCATGCGTGGGTTTTCTCCGGGTACTCCGGTTTCCTCCCACATTCCAAAAACATGCTAGGTTAATTAGCCACTCCAAATTGTCCATAGGTATGAATGTGAGTGTGAATGGTTGTTTGTCTATATGTGCCCTGTGATGAATGAAATGAATGAAAATGGCAGAATTCACCCGCTCACCTGTGTAATGGTACAGCTGCCGCCTTCTAAGGCAGAGGGTTCAATCCAAGAATTTTTTTTTTTTTTGAAAATTCTGTTCATCACATCACAAACTGTGATGTCAGATATGGGATATGGAAGAACTGATTTTAATATTTTGGGGGTGATCCGGATCACCGTCTGGATACAGGATTTTTTTTTTAATGGATTCTTTAACATTGCAAGATTGTGAGACCATTTTCTGCATTTGTGTATATAAAAAAACTGCTGAGAGCACTTGGGGGGGGGGAGGAATGACAGGACAAGTTTCCAACAGGTTCTACAAAATATCAAATACTAATCCAAAAAAATGTAGGATTATAAAAATGGCAATTAATTTTGCATAATTCAATTCACAGTTACATATCTCCAAAAGGAGTAGGAAGAAGCCAAGCTTATTTATTCATTCATGCTGGAGCTTATCCCAGCTGTCTTTGGGCCAGCCAATCCCAGGGCACATATAGACAAACAACCATTCACACTCACATTCATACCTATGGACAATTTGGAGTCGCTGATTAACCTAGCATGTTTTTTGGAATGTGGGAGGAAACCGGAATACTCGGAGAAAACCCACGCATGCACGGGGAGAACATGCAAACTCCACACAGAGATGGCCGAGGGTGGAATTGAACTCAGGTCTCCTAGCTGTGACGCCTGTGTGCTAACCAGTTCAGTATATTTTTCATCAAAATAGTAGTCATGCCAAAATGTTGTGTTGCTGCTGGATGTTCACAGTATCCGAGCGATACTGTTGTGGGGGTGCTGGAGCCTAGCCCAGCTGTCTTTGGGTGTACACCCTGGACTGGTGGCCAGCCAATCCCAGGGCACATATAGACAAACAACCATTCACACTCACATTCATACCTATGGACAAATTGGAGTCGCTAATTAACCTAGCATGTTTTTTGGAATGTGGGAGGAAACCGGAATACTCGGAGAAAACCCACGCATGCACGGGGAGAACATGCAAACTCCACACAGAGATGGCCGAGGGTGGAATCGAACCCTGGTCTCGTAGCTCTGAGGTCTGTGCGCTAACCACTCAACCGCCGTGCCGCCCCAGGTTTATTTAATTTAAGATGATTTAACATTTTTACAACATTATTGCATTTTTTAATTATGAATGCTCATGTATTTCTTTGCAAACCTCATTTCAAAATGCTGCAAAAAATACCTCAGACACTTCAACCGCAGTCCCCATCAATATAAAATCAATTACAGCAAGCCTTGGTTATTTGGCAGCCGTTTGGCACGTTGTCTAAGCGGTATATTTAATATGCACAGGTTGACCCAAGAGCAACTTTCCACACACAATTAAGCTGGCCGGGGTGCCAGGGTGCCAGGATAATCCTCCTTACTGTCAGCTGTGGAGGAATGTAATGGCTTGTCGAGCTTTTTGAGGTATTTTAAGCAAATGGGGGGGGACGGGGGCAGCGCTGTTGCTCAGATGGCAGTAAATAAAAGGAAGAGGCAAGCGGGTGGCTCCTGTCGCACAGTATTTGCCAGCCTGTCTTTGTCAATGTTTGCCATAGTTGGTGGTGTGCTCTTCAGTCATTGGCTGGCCATTGTTACCCATTTTTTTGGCCAAGTCCGCAGATGACGCAAAAGCTCATCAAATAGACCATTATTTTTAATAAAAATACAGTATTTGTTTGGAATGTTCAACTCTGCTGCACGGCGTGGTTAGCGCGACACCATGGTTCAATCACCACCCTCGGCGAACCAGGGCTGCACAGTGGTCGAGTGGTTAACGCGCAGGACTCACAGCTAGGAGACCCGAGTTCAATTCCATCCTCGGCCATCTCTTGTGTGTAGTTAGCATGTTCTCCTTGGGTTTTCTCCGGGTATTCCGTTTTTTTCCCACTTTCCAAAAACATGCTAGGTTAATTAGCGACTCCAAATTGTACATAGGTATGAATGTGAGTGTGAATGGTTGTTTGTCTATATGTGCCCTGTGATTGGCTGGCCAAGACAGCTGGGATAGGCTCCAGCACCCCCACAACAGTATCACTCGGATACAGTGAACATCCAGCAGCAACACAACATTTTTGGCATGACTACTATTTTGATGAAAAATATACTGAACCAGGGCTGCACAGCGGACGAGTGGTTAGCACACAGGCTTCACAGCTAGGAGACCCGAGTTCAATTCCATCCTCGGCCATCTCTTGTGTGGAGTTTGCATGTTCTCCTTGGGTTTTCTCCGGGTATTCCGGTTTCTTCCCGCATTCCAAAAACATGCTAGGTTAATTAGCCACTCCAAATTGTACATAGGTATGAATGTGAGTGTGAATGGTTGTTTGTCTATATGTGCCCTGGGATTGGCTGAATGAATGTTCAAGTCTAGACTTTTGTACACTTTCCTTGTTGCGTCGACTTATGACGTCTTCTTGACTAATTACTAGAAATCACCAACTCGTGGAGTCGTATCCACGATCCGTGCATCCGTCCCATTCGCCATTCATCATCAGCCCCCCCGTGGAGAAACAATAATGGTGCTGGTGTGTTTCCACCCAGTCCCGCAGAGTAGTGACGGAATCACCGTTTGTGTAACAGGATAATGCTGAGCTGGTGTCTGGAGTTGAACGGGGATTAATCATGTTCTCTCAACATGAGGATTGCGTGGTACCGTAGTGGCTATGGATGAACAAAAAGCATCGGATGCGCTAGCAGTGAAGTTTGCAGAAAGCATGTATTTTTCATGACTTTCCAAATAAGATCTTAAATGATGTATTTGTGGTGTCCAAGAATAGTTAGCCTCGTTGTTAGCATGAGTTTATGACATGACACCACCAAGTTAATCCTGGTTGCGTAACATTCCATGTCGCCATGCTTTTACCCTGCAACCCGTCGAATGGAGTCGACTGTGCTATAAATGGAAAGGAACTGGCATGCCGGTCCGCGGATACCCCGGATGTTTGGGTACACTGCAGCATGACGCGTTGCCAGCGTTGGCTCCGAGTTGCGTGTATCCACAGCCGTGTTGGTGGTATAGCTGAAGGTCTCTATAGTGCTGCCAGGCCACCTCAGACCCATCCAGGTCTCTTTGTGGAGCGCTGATCAAAGGCGATGCTGCAGCAGGAGATGAAGGGATGGCATGAGCGGGGAGGCCTGAATCAAGTCCAAGTGACCAGGATGCGTTGATCCTGCAGGGGAATTGAGGAACACCTGGAGATGCGAGGAGAACACGAGCGCTCCAAGTGGACGCATCTCGCTTCCTTTCCTATTTCCTGGTGTCGGTGATGTCCTGGGTGTGTCGGGGACGTCTCTGGACTGAAAGGAACCTAAACAATTTATGCTAGGTTTTATTGCACACTAACCAGGAGTCACAGAACACAGACGCTAGTCTTAGGACTGGCTGGCTACTGAACCCCTTAAGTCCCAGAAACTACCCATAAAGTATTTGATGGTTACTATTTTATTATTATTATTATTATTATTATTATTATTATTATTATTATTATTATTATTATTATTATTATTATTATTATTATTATTATTATTATTGTTATTGTTATTGTTATTGTTATTGTTATTGTTATTATTTATTATTATTTATTATTATTTATTATTATTATTAATAATAATAATAATATTAATATTATTATTATAATTATTATTGTTATTATTTATTATTATTATTATTATTAAAATAATAAAAAATACAGCTGTTTCTACACATTGGGACGCATCCAGGCATCATGTCACGTATTAAAAGTGACATTTATTTATTTATTGTATTTTTTTCTTCGATAGCACACGGTCCCCATACATCACACATGCCTTACATACACAAATAAATGTAATTTAATTAATTGTAATTTAATTTAATTTAATTTAATTTAATTTGATGTAATTTTATTTTATTTTATTTTATTCTATTTTATTCTATTCTATTCTATTCCAGTCTATTTTATTCTGTTCTATTTTATTCTGTTTTATTTTATTTTATTTTATTTTATTTTATTTTATTTTATTTTATTTTATTTTATTTTATTTTATTTTATTTTATTTTATTTTATTTTATTTTATTTTATTTTATTTAAAATACATAAATTAATTATAATAATAGTATTATATTGATATTAGTAGTTATGTATGTATACAAATAATAAAAATATGTAAAAATATTTTATATATAATATTAATAATTTAGATATGATAATAATAATTAATATATACTACATACATACTAAAATCCACCTTCCCT
The DNA here is from genome assembly GCF_030265055.1 of Doryrhamphus excisus. NCBI lineage: Eukaryota > Metazoa > Chordata > Actinopteri > Syngnathiformes > Syngnathidae > Doryrhamphus > Doryrhamphus excisus. Next base: position 863,674 of record NC_080470.1, on the reverse strand, counting down.
CCCACCCATGCCCCACACCCCCACGGTCCCACACAGTAGCCAAGCCACAGCACCCGGGGCAAACCGCGGCCCACCCCCATAGGTGGGCCGCACACACACTCTGGACAGACCCCCACCAGAACCCCCAGAAAAAAAGTGACATTTATTAAACAGACAAGGTTCATTGATTCTTTATTATTAAAAAATATTCTATTTATTCTAAGCCAAAGAGTTAAACAATAATGCATTTTTAATAATAAAAAAAATAAAAAAGAAGAGAACATAAACACAGTGAAATATGTCCAATGTTTAACACCAGGCTGACTCCACCACATTAGACGTCCACGTGATTGGAAAAAAAAAAAAAAAATGACGCACACTCATCCTTAGCCGTAGCATCCCTTTTTGCGAGACGATGTTTTATGTATGCACACATTGCAGCATTATCAAAGGAGGGGGTGACCCACTTTTTGGGGGGAGTTTGCTGTTTCATGCATTCTTTATCTCCCAGCTTGTTTGTGTGTTTGTGTGTTTGCCACATTTCTTCAGCGCTGAAATTGACCCTGCAGGACTCTGTGATGTGCAAAAAGGATCAACGTACGCACTGCTGTTCCATACTTAATAAGGAATGACCCTGGAAAAATGAAGGGATTTCAAAATCTGATGAAAGTCGGGGTTATTAAAAATAACCCCCACCTATGCTCACCGTCCACTGCTCTTCTTTCCACTTCCATCTTTTTTTTTTTTTTAACGACCGTGGACCCTGCCAATTCTTCCCTGCCTCCCATCAACGGCACGCTTTCCTTTCATCTTCCTCCCTCTCGCTCATCCGCATCCCTCTCTCTCTCTCTCGCTCCACATTTTCCGCACCCGCTTTTTGGTAACCGTTCCTGTGTTCCTTCCATTTATATCAATCTGTTCCTCTGTCTTCCCCCCCGCCAGCGTTTGGCCAACTCCAAAGCCCACACGTCACGCTTCATCAGCGCCAACCTTCCCTGCAACAAGTTCAAGAACCGGCTGGTCAACATCATGCCCTACGAGACCACGCGGGTCTGCCTGCAGCCAATCAGAGGCCTGGAAGGATCCGACTACATCAATGCTAGTTTCATTGACGGATACAGGTACGAGGGAACGGAGGAAAACATATCTCATTCACCATAAATATGGAATAATGTTCAAAAAACATGTCATTACAGGTCAAATGTACAGATTATTAAAGTTATTCATATTTATCTTCATGCTTCATTTATAATATTTGTCATGAAGCTTTAAGATTGTTCGGAAATCCTTGAACGTGTCATAGTTCTGTTCAAAAAATGGACTCAGCCATAAAAATGTCTGTATTCTCCACTTCACAGAACAGAACTATGACATGTTCAAGGATTTCCGAACAAATCTTAAAAATTCGATTTGTTCGGAAATCCTTGAACGCGTAGTTCAAGTAATGAGCGACTACAGTGATGGACTCAGCCATAAAAATGTCAGTATTCTCCACTTCACAGAACAGAACTGTGACATGTTCAAGGATTTCCGAACAAATCTTAAAAATTCGATTTGTTTGGAAATCCTTGAACGTGTCATAGTTCTGTTCAAAAAATGGACTCAGACATAAAAATGTCTGTATTTTCCACCTCACAGAACAGAACTATGACACGTTCAAGGATTTCCGAACAAATCTTAAAAATTCGATTTGTTTGGAAATCCTTGAACGTGTCATAGTTCTGTTCAAAAAATGGACTCAGCCATAAAAATGTCTGTATTCTCCACTTCACAGAACAGAACTATGACACGTTCAAGGATTTCCAAACAAATCTTAAAAATTCGATTTGTTCGGAAATCCTTGAACGTGTCATAGTTCTGTTCAAAAAATGGACTCAGCCATAAAAATGTCTGTATTCTCCACTTCACAGAACAGAACTATGACATGTTCAAGGATTTCCGAACAAATCTTAAAAATTCGATTTGTTCGGAAATCCTTGAACGTGTCATAGTTCTGTTCAAAAAATGGACTCAGCCTTAAAATGTCTGTATTTTCCACCTCACAGAACAGAACTATGACACGTTCAAGGATTTCCGAACAAATCTTAAAAATTCGATTTGTTTGGAAATCCTTGAACGTGTCATAGTTCTGTTCAAAAAATGGACTCAGCCATAAAAATGTCTGTATTCTCCACTTCACAGAACAGAACTATGACATGTTCAAGGATTTCCGAACAAATCTTAAAAATTCGATTTGTTTGGAAATCCTTGAACGTGTCATAGTTCTGTTCAAAAAATGGACTCAGCCATAAAAATGTCTGTATTCTCCACTTCACAGAACAGAACTATGACATGTTCATGGATTTTCGAACAAATCTTAAAAATTCGATTTGTTTGGAAATCCTTGAACGTGTCATAGTTCTGTTCAAAAAATGGACTCAGCCATAAAAGTGTCTGTATTCTCCACTTCACAGAACAGAACTATGACATGTTCAAGGATTTCCGAACAAATCTTAAAAATTCGATTTGTTCAGAAATCCTTGAACGTGTCATAGTTCTGTTCAAAAAATGGACTTAGACATAAAAATGTCTGTATTCTCCACTTCACTGAACAGAACTATGACATGTTCAAGGATTTTCGAACAAATCTTAAAAATTCGATTTGTTTGGAAATCCTTGAACGTGGCATAGTTCTGTTCAAAAAATGGACTCAGCCGTCGAAGTGGAGAATACCGACATTTTTATGGCTGAGTCCATCACAGTAGTCGCTCATTTATCGCAATTAATTGGAATTTTTAATAAATCCAATTTTAATATTTGTCATCAAGCTTTAAGATTTGATCGGAAATCCTTGAACGTGTCATAGTTCTGTTCAAAAAATGGACTCAGCCATAAAAATGTCTGTATTCTCCACCTCACAGAACAGAACTATGACACGTTCAAGGAAATATTATACATTTGATTTGTTCGGAAATCCTTGAATATCGCAATTAATTGGAATTTGTAATAAATCGAATATTTTGGTAGTCGGAACATAAAAAAAAACAATTCATTTTTGACAACTTTAGAGCTCTCTGGACAATAAATAGCACCCCTATAGTCTTTAAGGCGTTGAATGAGCTGCCCCACCCCCCCCCAAATGTATCTCGTACCTCATCCAAATTTACTCTCCAGTGCGGTCACTGAGGTCCGAGGGCCAGCTCCAACTTGTGGTGCCCAAGACGAGACTTAAGACCTTTTCTGTGGTTGGCCCCAAGCTATGGAACCCCCCTCCCCCCTAGTAAAAAAGGCCCCCAACATGGAAAGCTTTAAGTCTCGTCTTAAAACCCATTTTTATTCTCTGTTTTAACTCGGACTGAGTCGTACGGTACTGTGTCTTTTAGTTTTTTTTTTATTTAAATTGTTTTGTTTTTTATTAATTTTATTTTATATTTAATAAATTTAATTTAAATGTAGTTTTATTAATTTTAATTTGTTTTATTTTTTTATACTTTTATTGCTTTGCTTTTAATATTTTAATATCTATTTTACTATTTTATTTCTTATTTGATCTTTTAGTTTTGGATTATTACTTTTTATTTGACTAGTCCGTGCAGCACTTTGGAAACTCTGTTTATAAAATGTGCTAAATAAATAAAGATAAAAATAAATAAATAAAAATAAATAAATAAATAAAGTGGCTTGGATTGGAAATAGCAAACGCACGCTTGGAGAGAGCATGAAAACAAAAAAAAGTCCAGTGACAGACAAAAAGTTCTAACGTGATGTAACTCTTGGTCTCCAGGCAACAAAAGGCCTACATTGCCACACAGGGCCCTCTGGCAGAAACCACAGAGGACTTCTGGAGAATGCTCTGGGAGAACAATTCCACCATTGTCGTCATGCTGACCAAACTGAGAGAGATGGGAAGGGTAGGACAAATCACTCACTGAAAAACGATAAAAAAATAAAAAATCAGTACATTGAAAAGAAACGTTGCCATGTCTGTTCACGCAGGAAAAGTGTCATCAGTACTGGCCTGCGGAGCGCTCCGCCAGGTACCAGTACTTTGTGGTGGACCCCATGGCGGAGTACAACATGCCTCAGTACATCCTTCGAGAGTTCAAAGTCACAGATGCCAGGGTAAGACAATCGAAATGGCGTTGGAGATCAGTCAAAAAAAGCACCAAATAAGCAGCAAACAATGCATCCGGGGGGGGACTGGGGGGGGGGGGGGGGGGGGGGGGGGGGGGGGCTTTGGATGTTAGAATACATTTGCTGGCTTTATTTTGGGCCCAATTAGGTGGGACAGTTTGAAACGGCAGCAAAACATAAATCAGTTTCTCTTCTCCGCCAACGGGCTGACATAGGCAATGATTTTTCCCAAGCTGTGTTGCAGCTTGTTAGCTTGTTAGCTGGCAGCCTTCCTGTTGATAAGAGGCCATGTTGCACGTCATGCAGGCCTTACATACTTGGTCACACGCATGTCATGTATGCGGATATATAAGTGATTCATGTAGAAACAGTGGAACGTGCTCGAAACAAATTCATTTGGTCCACAAAGCCTCCACGCAGAGATGGCAGAGGGTGGAATCGAACTCAGGTCTCCTAGCCGTGAGGCCTACGTGCTAACCACTCAATCACCGTGCAGCCCTATAGATAAAGTCATACTCTAAATTAGAAAAATCATCCATATGACCCAAAGTTTGTGATTCCCGTCTCCACAATACAGTACCAACTCGTCAAAATGTCACTGGTGATACTGTTCCTCATCTGTCAAACAAACCCAGCCATCATCATCACTTGAAAGTGCTTCAAAAAACATTATAATTATATTATTATTTATACCATGTAAACTCCACACAGAGATGGTGGAGGGTGGAATCGAACTCGGGTATATTAGCTGCGAGGCCTACGAACTAACCACTTAACCACCGTGCAGCCCTACAGATAAAGTCATACTGTAAATTGGAAAAATCATCCATATGACCCAAAGTTTGTGATTCCTGTCTCCACAATATAGTACCAACTCATCAAAATGTCTCATCTGTCAAACAAACCCAGCCATCATCATCACTTGCAACTGCTTCAAACAGCCATTATAATTATATACTTGTACTCACATGATAAACACCATTATAATTATAATAAATTATACCATGTAGACTTCACACAGAGATGGCACAGGGTGGAATCGAACTCGGGTCTCCTAGCCGTGAGGCCTACGTGCTAACCACTCAACCACCGTGCAGCCCTAGAGATAAAGTCATACTGTAAATTATCATCAAATCATCAAAGTTTGTGATTCCTGTCTCCACAATACCAACTCATCAAAATGTCCCTCATCTGTCAAACAAACCCAGCCATCATCATCACTTGCAACTGCTTCAAACACCATTATAATTTTATACTTGTACTCACATGATAAACACCATTATAATGATAATAAATTATACCATGTAAACTTCACACAGAGATGGCAGAGGGTGGAATCGAACTCGGGTCTCCTAGCCGTGAGGCCTACGTGCTAACCACTCAACCACCGTGCAGCCCTAGAGCTAAAGTCATACTGTAAATTAGAAAAATCATCCATATGACCCAAAGTTTGTGATTCCTGTCTCCACAATACAGTACCAACTCATCAAAATGTCACTCATCTGTCAAACAAACCCAGCCATCATCATCACTTGCAACTGCTTCAAACACCAGTATAATTATATACTTGTACTCACATGATAAACACCATTATAATGATAATAAATTATACCATGTAAACTCCACACAGAGATGGCAGAGGGCGGAATCGAACTCGGGTCTCATAGCTGCGAGACCTACGTGCTAACCACTCGTCCACCGTGCAGCCCATGTTATGAAGTCTTAAATGCAAAACTCACAAACAAATTGACTTTTAGAGTTTCGAGAAGCGCGTCGTTGTCGGTTGTTTGATTTAGCGTTGGAAAAAAACTTGTCACAATCTGCGCTCGTGGAGAAATAAAGTGGAATTAACCTCCCGTTCTGTCGCCGGCGTGTTTACCTGTTTGTGGCGCTAAATGACGGCGCGTGCACACATTTTCGCCGCAAAGTCACAGCAAAGCATCCGCCGCCTCAACAGTCACGTATTTAATCACACAATTTGACACGCCGCGTGGGCCCTCAGGTTGTGTGTTCAAATGTCCCGTTTTTTGTTTTTTTTGTTTTTTTTTTCTCTCCTCTCTTTCCCGAGCGCATTGTGTTGTTGTCTTGGCCTCTTTCCTTTTATTTTTTAATCCTGTTGCCGAGGAAAAATGTATCGCAGATGAAAGACAAAGGCCGGAAAAGAAAGGAAACAGAGAAACATGACATGTGCAAAAAAACAGTTGGCGTATGGAAATGATGGGAATAGAATGGTTGTATTAAACATGGAACAGCAGCTAAGCTAACGACTACCACAGTAGCATGCGGCTATTTCATGGGTTTGATTATACTATAGCGATTATTCATAGCGGTTCTTGTCAGCCACCATCTGCACTCATGGATGATACGTAGTGAATACATGAATGTTTATATGTTTTTTTTCATGTCATCTTTTCAAGCATCAGATGCATAATAAGTCCACAGAAATATGTCCATATTTTTATATACTGTATATATATATGAAATTCATTTAATTAAAACGAAAACAACAACAAATTGCTGGAATTTTTGCAGCTCATTCTAAAAATACATACAATTAAGCATAGAATCTTACAAAGCTGCACGGTACACAAGTGGTTACCACGCAGGGCTCACAGCTAGGAGACCCAAGTTCAATTCCATCCTCGGCCATCTCTGTGTGGAGTTTGCATGTTCTCCCCGTGCATGCGTGGGTTTTTTTTTTACTCCGGGTACTCCGGTTTCCTCCCACATTCCAAAATCATGCTAGGTTAATTAGCGACTCCAAATTGTCCATAGGTATGAATGTGAGTGTGAATGGTTGTTTGTCTATATATGTGCCCTGTGATTGGCAGGGATAGGCTCCAGCACCCCCACGACAGTATCACTCGGATACTGTGAACATCCAGCAGCAACACAACATTTTTGGCATGACTACTATTTTGATGAAAAATATACTGAACCAGGGCTGCACAGCGGATGAGTGGTTAGCACACAGGCTTCACAGCTAGGAGACCCGAGTTCAATTCCATCCTCGGCCATCTCTGTGTGGAGTTTGCATGTTCTCCCCGTGCATGCGTGGGTTTTTTTACTCCGGGTACTCCGGTTTCCTCCCACATTCCAAAAACATGCTAGGTTAATTAGCCACTCCAAATTGTCCATAGGTATGAATGTGAGTGTGAATGGTTGTTTGACTATATGTGCCTTGTGATTGGCTGGGATAGGCTCCAGCAACCTTTGTGAGGATAAGCGGTAGAAAATGAATGAATTAATAATCTTACCAGAATAAAGTCACAATATTACAGGAATAAAATCCCAATTACAGGAAGGGAATTTTCAAAAAAAAATAAAATATTAAAAAAATGTAAATTAAAATAAAAAAAATAAATTTTTATATATACATTTTATTTTTTATATACTGTATATATATATGAAATAAAAAACTTTAATTAAAAAGAAAACAACAACAAATAAACAAAAAAATGGCTGTAATTTTACATATAGGAAGTCAAAATACACCACAAGGATGCAGAACACAATGCGTAATCATACTCTGTTAAAAAATTGCAAAATTACACTTTAAAAAAAACGCTAAAGGTGAGCCACGATGCAGGCAGGTAACATTGCGTATATTTATTTTGAGGTCTCAAAATGACACAAAGAGGTCTTAACGCTAAGCCAAAGTCTAAATATAAACTTCCACAAGGTTGGTTAAAATGTACAAATTCTTGATGGATCTTCATATTTCTGTAAGAGACGCGGTATTTCTGTACACGGAGCGTATACTGTAGCGAGAATTTGACATTCAAACGACTTTCTAAGGGCGCACTTCAGTCTGAAAGCAACATTATTGCGGCTGACGCCAGACCAAATCCTTTGTAAAGAAAATCCAATCCCAGTTTACCTTGTTGGCGTAAATAGTGAGAAAGCTAACACCTGGCTAACACAAGGCTTCTTTTCTCCCGGGAATCACGAGGCGCTTTGGCGTGAGAACGTTGCATCGAAACACGTTCTTCTCTCACCAAGACTCTTGCCGCTTAACAAGTTGATCAAAATCAATTTCACACCAAATTGCCCAGATTGACTTTTTGTCCAGTGGGTTTGACAACTTGTCAGTTTTTATTTTCTATTTTTTACCATCCAATCCCACCTCCTCGTCTTCTGTCTGTGCTTCTTAAGACCCCCCCCCCCCCAACCCCCAACCCCCCCCACACACAACACTCATCCATCAAATTGGACTATCGATCGCATCACAGGATTATCCTATTCAACACGGTGTCTCGGACAAGACGCGTGTCACGGCGAATGCGCTATTGATTAGTTTCAGGTAGAAGCGGCTACAAACCAACAGGAGAGAGAATTGGGGAGACGTGGATGAACCTCTTCTTTAGACAGCACTAAACATCCATATTTCTTCTACAAATGTGGGAAGACGGACCCAAGTCTGTTGTGATTTGATGCATCTTAAGTCTGAATATTTTGAGAAATAATGCGACAAAAGTGAAGTCCAAAGTCATAATAATAAGAAAATTTCCAAAAAGAAAATTTTAATAGTTGGGAAAAAACAAACAGCAGAAAAAAGATAAGACAAAATGCTTTTACAATTTTACAAGAATATACTATGATATTATGAGGAAAAATAAAGCCATTTTAGTAGCATAGTGTTGAAATATTAAAGAAAAAAATACTTTATATTATTATTTGTTGAAGTCTGAATATTTTGAGAAATAATGCGACAAAAGTAAAGTCAAAAGTCATAATAATGAGAAGAAAATTTACAAGTGGAAAATTGTAATAGTTGGGCAAAAAAAAAACAGCAGAAATTATGAGGAAAAATAAATCCATTTTAGTAGCACAATGTTGAAATATTAAAGAAAAAAATACTTTATATTATTATTTGTTTAAGTCTGAATATTTTCAGAAATAATGCGACAAAAGTAAAGTCAAAAGTCATAATAATGAGAAGAAAATTTACAAGAAGAAAATTGTAATAGTTGGGCAAAAACAAAAAACAGAAGAAATTATGAGGAAAAATAAAGCCATTTTAGTAGCACAATGTTGAAATATTAAAGAAAATAATACTTTATATTATTATTTGTTTAAGTCTGAATATTTTCAGAAATAATGCAACAAAAGTAAAGTCAAAAGTCATAATAATGAGAAGAAAATTTACAAGAGGAAAATTGTAGTAGTTGGGCAAAAAAAAAAACAGCAGAAATTATGAGGAAAAATAAAGCCATTTTAGTAGCACGGTGTTGAAATATTAAAGAAAAAAATATGTTATTATTATTTGTTTAAGTCTGAATATTTTGAGAAATAATGTGACAAAAGTAAAGTCAAAAGTTATAATAATGAGACAAAAATTTGCAAGAGGAAACTTGTAATAGTTGGGCAAAAAATAAAAACAGCAGAAATTATGAGGAAAAATAAAGCCATTTTAGTAGAACAGTTTTGAAATATTAAAGAAAAAAAATATGTTATATTTATTATTTGTTTCAGTCTGAATATTTTGAGAAATAATGCGACAAAAGTAAAGTTAAAAGTCATAATAATGAGAAGAAAATTTACAAGAAGCAAGTTGTAATAGTTGGGCAAAAACAAAAAACAAGAAATTATGAGGAAAAATAAAGCCATTTTAGTAGCACGGTGTTGAAATATTAAAGAAAAAAATACTTTATATTATTATTTGTTTAAGTCTGAATATTTTCAGAAATAATGCGATAAAAGTAAAGTCAAAAGTCATAATAATGAGAAGAAAATTTACAAGTGGAAAATTGTAATAGTTGGGCAAAAAAAAAACATCAGAAATTATGAGGAAAAATAAAGCCATTTTAGTAGCACGGTGTTGAAATATTAAAGAAAAAAATACATTATATTATTATTTGTTTAAGTCTGAATATTTTGAGAAATAATGCGACAAAAGTAAAGTTAAAAGTCATAATAATGAGAAGAAAATTTACAAGAAGAAAATTGTAATAGTTGGGCAAAAAAAAAAAACAGCAGAAATTATGAGGAAAAATAAAACAATTTTTAACCAATCAGATTCCAAGGTAGCCTCTCAGGGCCATCTAGCAGGCGTACAATAACATCAGTATTTTTCCATCGTCTGATTGGCTGGTGTTAGCAAGACCGTGCAGTGCTTAGGTCATCTTGCTCAGAAACGAGACAGACATGATGTTGTTAATCGTTCTTCAAATGAAAATAAAACATTTGGAAAATGGTCTGGACTTTTTTTTTGATAAGTGATGTGCAGTTTTTCCATCATTTTTCATCAGTGAAAACATATTTTAAATGTTGTATGTTTCGAAAAAAAAAAAATGTCATGGGAGCTAAAGACCGACCTTACACGGATTGATCCTCTGGATTGATAATCTGACGCCCATTTTGAATTCTCCAACGATCCGATTTTTCCAATGACAACAGTCGTAGGCGCGGTCGAGTTAGCATCCCGCTGAATGACCCTGACTTTCTGTTCCTGCAGGACGGCCAGTCCAGGACAGTAAGGCAGTTCCAGTTTACCGACTGGCCGGAGCAAGGCGTTCCTAAATCTGGAGAGGGCTTTATCGATTTCATTGGCCAGGTGCATAAAACCAAGGAGCAGTTTGGACAAGATGGACCCATCTCCGTACACTGCAGGTAAGCGGCATTCCCCAAATTGATTGAAATCGATTAAAAACCATGGATTTGAAACTCTTTTTGAGATCAGGTTTCACTATTAAATCATGTCTTCATAGTACTTCTTATGTAGTAGTCCTCGCACATTCACCACATAATATACAGTACCGCCTTTCTTTTTGCTGTGTGGCATTACCACGGGCCCATTTCCTCCATAATTGATAAGGCTGAAATGCAGCGTGGCATTTGCAAAGAGGAGGCACATGAAATAAAAGCAGCCATTCTTTTGGTTTTTATGATCCATGATGGATTCTAATACCTGAGGTGTAGGTTCCAAGGTAACCTACATCATTAACCAGCCGTGCTGGACTTAGGGGAGAACCTGATATTTGCTCAGATTCATCATGTTCGGTCCTTGAGCGGGATCTGTTGTCTGGCTTTTGTAGAATATGATGCATTGTTCGAGAAAAAAAAATATTGTTGCATAATTTCAATTTCAATTCAAGTTTACCGTAAATTCCAATGTATAAGCTGTACCCCGAAAATTTTGAGGAAAAAAAATTCAAAATTTCCAAATTCAACACTAAATTCATCACACAGTAACTTAACACCCCACAGGTATTTGAGGGAAAAAAACAATTTTAACATATATAAGCTGCCCTCAACTGCACTGACGCACATGCCCATGTCATAAAATGACATTTTGTGGTACACTCGAGTCTGTGAGGTTCCAGGTGGCTCTTTAACAGAAGGCAATCAGAACCCGTGGGAAAACTCCCAAAAGTGTGTCAACCCCTTCGGAAATCGCAGGTGGTCGTTACTCAATGTAACAGTCTGATTCACAGTGTCATTTTACAAAGAACACTAAATTCATCACACAGCAACTTAACACCCCAAAGGTGTTTGAGGGAAAAAAAACGATTTTAACGATTTTAAGCTGCCCTCAACTGTAAAACGCACATGCCCACATAAAATGAAATATAAAATCATAAAATGATATTTTGTGGTACACTGGAGTCTGTGAAGTCCAGGCAGCTCTTTGACAGAAGGCAATCAAAACCTGTGGAAAAACTCACAAGTGTTTCAAAATTCATCACACAGCAACTTAACACCCCAAAGGTGTTTGAGGGGAAAAAAAACTATTTTAACCTATATATAAGCTGCCCTCAACTGTAAAACGCACATGCCCACATAAAATGAAATATAAAATCATAAAATGATATTTTGTGGTACACTCGAGTCTGTGGGGGTCCGGGCAGCTCTTTGCCAGAAGGAACTCACAGAAACTCACAAGAAGTGTGTCAACCCCTTCGGGAATCGCAGGTGGTCGTTACTCAATATAACAGTCTGACTCACTGTGTCATTTTTACAAAGAACACTAAATTCATCACACAGCAACTTAACACCCCAAAAGTATTTGAGGGAAAAAAACGATTTTAACATATATAAGCTGCCCTCAACTGTAAGACGCACATGCCCACGTCATAAAATGACATTTTGTGGTACACTCGAGTCTGTGGGGGTCCGGGCAGCTCTTTGCCAGAAGGCAATCAAAACCTGTGGGAAAACTCACAACAAGTGTGTCAACCCCTTCGGAAATCGCAGGTGGTCGTTACTCAATGTAACAGTCTGATTCACAGTGTCATTTTACAAAGAACACTAAATTCATCACACAGCAACTTAACACCCCACAGGTATTTGAGGGGAAAAAAAACGATTTTAACATATATAAGCTGCCCTCAACTGTAAGACGCACATGCCCACGTCATAAAATGACATTTTGTGGTACACTCGAGTCTGTGAGGGTCCAGGCATCAGAACCCGTGGAAAAACCCTGTGGCAATCATTACCTGTGGAAAAACTCACAACAAGTGTGTCAACCCCTTCGGAAATCGCAGGTGGTCGTTACTCAATGTAACAGTCTGACTCACTGTGTCATTTTACAAAGAACACTAAATTCATCACACAGCAACTTAACACCCCAAAATCTCCTTCGGAAATCGCAGGTGGTCGTTACTCAATGTAACAGTCTGACTCACGGTGTCATTTTACAAAGAACACTAAATTCATCACACAGCAACTTAACACCCCAAAATCTCTTTCGGGAATGGCAGGTGGTCGTGACTCAATACAACAGTCTGACTCACGGTGTCATTTTACAAAGAACACTAAATTCATCACACAGCAACTTAACACCCTCATAATTTTAGCAACCTAGCAACGTAACTTTTTTCTGCTGTTTTTTGTTTTGCCCAACAATTTCAACTTGTAAATTTTCTTCTCATTATTATGACTTTTGACTTTACTTACTATGTTGCATTATTTCTCAAAATAATAATATAATATAATATAACATATTTTTTTTCTTTAATATTTCAACACCGTGCTACTAAAATGGCTTTATTTTTCCTCATAATATCATAGTATATTCTTGTAAAATTATTATTAATTATTATTAATTTATTATTATTATTATTATTATTATTATTTTCTCATCATTTTAGCAACCTAGCAACCTAACTTTTTTCTGCTGTTTTTTTTTTCCCAACTATTTCAACTTGTAAATTTTCTTATTATTATGACTTTTGACTTTACTTTTGTCGCATTATTTCTCAAAATATTCAGACTTAAACAAATAATAATATAACATATTTTTTCTCTTTAATATTTCAACACCGTGCTACTAAAATGGCTTTATTTTTCCTCATAATTTTTGCTGTTTTTTTTATTAATATGACTTTTGACTTTACTTTTCTTGCATTATTTCTCAAAATATTCAGACTTAAACAAATAATAATATAATGTATTTTTTTTCTTTAATATTTCAACACTGTGCTACTAAAATGGTTTTATTTTTCCTCATAATATCATAGTATATTCTTGTAAAATTATAAAAGATTTAGAAATAAGGAGTTAGTATGTTCTCTGTAGGCGGCATTATGCTTAATTGTCCTTACTGGCCTTTTTTGCAGTACATTTAGCGAGTGAAGA